>NW_006408638.1:9748502-9750816 GCF_000296735.1 Chrysochloris asiatica | reverse complement strand
AAGGAAAGAGAGCCAGGATAAGCAAAGCACTGCTTAAGAAGAAGAATAAGGTTGGAAATGTCTTACTCCTTGGCCTTCAAAATTTATTACACAGCTACAGTGGTCAAAACAGCCTGATACTGGTACAATGAAAGATACATTGATCAACGGAACACAATTGAGAATCCAGAAATTAAACCATCCACATAAAGCTGTCTGATTTTTTACAAAGTACCTAAATAGATCACATGGGGAGGAGATCGTCTCTTCAATAGATGTTGCTGGCATACATGGAAAGTGATATCCAAAATATTGAAACAAGACCTTTACCTCACTCCTTATACAAAAATCGACTCAGCATGGATTAAAAACCTAAATGTGAATCCCAATATTATGAAGGCCATCAATGAAAATATAGGGACAAATGTGAGGGCACTAACTCACAAAATATGCAGACAACCAAACATTTTGAAATCTACACAAACAAAAGTAGACAAAATAGATGATTGGGATATACTAAAAAACTAAAAACTTATGTGCATCAAAAGACTTCACCAGAAGAGTAAAAAGGTAGCCCACAGAATGGGAAAAAATCTTTTGCAATGACACATCAGACAAGGGAGTCATTTCTAAATTATATAAGAAACTACAACACCTCTACTAGAAAAAGACAAACCATTTAAAAATGTGCACAGGACATGAACAGCACTTCACCAAGAAGGAGATCTGGACAGCCAACAAACATATAAGAATTGGTCATGATCACTAGCCACTGTTGTTGTTAGGTACCATCGGGTCAGTACAGACACATAGTGACCTTATGCACAGCAGAATGAAACACTGACCGATTCTGGTCCAACCTCACTACTGTTGCCACGCTTGAGTGCATCGATGCTGCCTCTTGGCCAATCCATCTTGTTGGGGGTCTTCCTCTTTTTCTCTGACCCTCCACCTTACCAAACATGATATCTTTCTCCAGTGAATGGTCCCTCCTGACAATATGTCTGAAGTATGAGAGACAAAGTTTGACCATCTTGGCCTCTAAGAAGCACTCTGGCTGCCCTTGTTCCAAAATGGATCTATTGGTTCTTTTGGCAGCCCATGACACTTTCAATATTCTCCTCCAACACCATAACTCAAAGGCATCAATTCTTCTATGGTCTTTCCTATTCACTGTCCAGCTTTCACATGTATATGAGGTTATTGAAAATACTATGGCTTGGGTCAGGCACACCTTAGTCCTCAAGCTGACAGCTTTGCTCTTCAACACTTTAAAAGGGCTTGTGCAGAAGATTTGCCTTATGCAATATGTCGTTTGATTTCTTGACTACTGATTACATGAGTGTTGATAGTTGATCCAAGAAGAATGGAGTCCTTAACAACTTCAATCTTTTCTCCTTTGACAAGAATGTTGTTTATTGGTCCAATGGTGAGGGGTTTTGTTTTCTTGACAATGAGATGCAATCCATACTGAATGCTGTGCTCTTTGATCTTCATCAGTAAATGTTTTAAGTTCTCTTCACTTTCAGCAACCAAAGTTGTATCATCTGCATATTGCAGGTTGTTAATGAGTCTTCCTCCAGTCCTGATGCCACGTTTTTCTTCATAGAACCCAGCTTCTTGGATTATTTGCTTAGCATATAGGTTGAAAAAATATGGTGAAAGAAAACAACCTTGTCACACACCATTCTTAATTTTAAAATATTCAGTGTTTCCATGTTCTGTTTGAACAACTGCCCCTTGGTCCATGTGCAGATTCCTCATGAGCACAATTAAGTGTTCTGGAATACTCATACTTCTCAATGTTGTCCATAGCTTCTCATGATCCACACAATCGAAAGTCTTTGCGTACTCAATAAAGCACAGGTAAACATCTTCCTGATATTCTCTGCTTTCAGCCAAGATCCATCAGACATCAGCAATGATACCTCTCATTCCACATCCTCTTCTGAATCCAGCTTGATCCTCTGGAAGTTCTCTGTCAATGTACAATTGTAGCGGTTTCTGTATTACTTTTAGAAAAACTTTACTCACTTGGGATATCAAAGAGATTGTCCGATGGTTTCCAATTTCCGTTAAGTCACCTCTCTTTGGAATGGGCACAAATAGGAATTTCTTCCAGTCAGTCGGCCAGATAGTTGTCTTCCAAATTTCTTTTCTTATTTTTTTTTTTTTTATTAAATGTTTTTATTTTGGATTGAGTGAAAGTTTACAGGGCACATCATCAGCTTCACATTCATCCATTCATATAGCTTGTTTCATTACATTGATTATTATCCCCTCCATATATCATCAGTTAACAGTGTTTCTCTCTATCCTCTTTAGCTTTTTTTTT
>NW_006408638.1:9741620-9746620 GCF_000296735.1 Chrysochloris asiatica | reverse complement strand
TTTATCATAAACGATATTGTTATGTAAAGGAAATATTCTGACTCTAAAACTAATCATAATAACTCAAGATCCCACCCAATCCCCACAGTCCTCTAGATTTTTCTTACCAACAACAGCCATCTCAGCCACAGTAAAGTTGGAAACTATCTCAGTTAACATCCAAATCTGGACTTCTCACAGAAAGCAATGCTTTCAGTTTTAATGTCATGACAGTGCATTTTCCAAGTGGTGTCAATTTCTAGACTACAAGATGGGAATGATAATTTTGCTGTTTTGTGTATAAGTTACACAAAAGGCTTGAAATAATAATTACTCAATAATGTTCATCACATTTTAAGTAACTGAAGTTTAATCACTGATACTTAGATGACGAATAACATTTGTTAGTAATATTACAAGTATCAAATAGTTAAAAATATGTATATTTTCTTACAAGTTATATTTTCTTTAGAAATGTTTCTGAGGCTGGGTTATGTCTTGATTTACTTCATTAACTACAGGAGAAATAAACATAAGGTATGACTGAAGTTCATCGCTGAACAACAAAACTCACATGGTAAAAACTGCTAGGAAAGCAAACATGATCATAATAAATATATAGTTTCCTTCTAAGGATGATTATTTCTTATTCTTGCCACTATTGTTGTTGATAAGTGCTGTCAGTCAGTTCTGCCTCATAATGACAGACTCTCTTTAGGGTTTCCGAAGTAACCAACCTTGTGGTTAGCAGTCCAGTGTTTATCCTATAGCACCACAACAAATATGTTGTTAAGTGCTGTTGAGTGAATTCCAACTCATAGTGACCTTGTATAGGATTTCCGAAAGGCAGGGTGAGTTTGAACCTCTAGCCTTGTGTTTCAAACTAACCTTTTAGTCTAGTGCTAATTATAAAGTGCCATTTACAAATTTCATCATGCTTTTCGTGTCTGTTCCCTATATGACCTACCATTAGGTTTATATATTTGTTGTTGTTGTTGTTAAGTGCCGTGGAGTCGATTCCGCCTCATAGCGACCCTGCACAGGGTTTCCGAGGCTGTAAATCTTTACGGGAGTAGAACGCCTCATCTTTCTCCCGCCGAACCGCTGGTAGTTTCGAACTGCTGATTTTACAGTTCACAGCCCGATTTGTAACCACTACGCTACCAGAGGTTTATATATAGTGGGTTATATTGAATTACACTGTGATTCATACATGGAGTGCCTCATGCTATTCTCTCAGTAAATACTTTGTCTTTGTTTCTTATACTAAAACAAACAAACAAACAAACAAAATCATCTAGAATTGGAGAAAGTTTGCATTAGATGGATCACAGTTTTTGATTGCCAGGACAGTCAGCTTTGGAGATTCCAAACCACTAGCCAAAAATAAATAAATAAATAAAAGTCCATCACCATCAATTCTGTCTCATGGTCTCATGACAACCCCAAGCATGCTACAAGAATTGAGTTCCACAATGTTCTCAAGGATGTGACCTTTCAGAAGTAAATTAATAAACAGACCTTTAAGTAGTTTTGAACTGCCAAGCTTTAGTAGGTAGCATTTAACCACTTGTATTCTTACTCTGAAATTATGTGGGGTTTTTTTTTGTTTGTTTGTTTTTCTGTGTTCTTTACATTTACCCTTGACGGCAGATGGTGACACCTGGGAAAAGGACAAAGCCCATTTTCTGTTTTATATTTTCTGTGGTGCAGTGAATTATCTAATACGTCTCTTCTTGTTTTAGTTTTTGTAACTTCATCCAAAAAGCTCTTGTCCTGAGGGTTCTGGGCAAGAAGCAGTGGGAGAAGATACTAAATGGATGATATGATTCCGCTACAGATGTTAACAGAGTTAGTTGGTATATACTAAGCCATCTCTGAAGCAGGAAAGTGATTTTACTAACATCAAAGAAGAGTCAGGAGTGGAGCATGTACTTTTTACCCCAAGATCCCTGTGCATGGAATCTCCTTGTTCCAAGAACAGAAAGGTGTGACACTGGATTTGTGATAGAGGAGTAGCAGCAGAACCAAGAGTCAGAGCATAAGAAGCAGCAGTGGGCTTCTCAGCCCACCCAGTAAATAAAGCTGAGTGACTTTGGACTTGCTTGCAAAGTGGGATGCCTCCAAGCACTTAATTGAGGAAGCTAAGTTTGCTGACCCACAGTGTCATCAGTCAGAAGCTTATAGTGGAGAGGTGTGCTGTGTGAGTATTTACAGACTGCGGCTTAAGACAGAGTGGTGTGCTCTGTTGAGCATTTATCATCATCTCTAAGCAAGTTTTGTAGCATTTCCCTAGGCAAGAAAGGTTTGCCTGTGGACATGCACCACTGAGGAGAGGCTTTCCTGACTAAAGAACTGTGCCCTGAATATTTTCTGATTCTACATTGTAAACGGTTAACTTCCCTCATAGCCTCTATAATTGTGAGTATAGTCTGAGTTCTGTGTGGCTATTGCAATGAATTATCAGACACAAATGAGAAGTAGAAAGTACCGTGGGCAAGATGGTTGATGCTCATTTTTGCATTTTCAATAACAAGGAATTTATTTATGCAATTCTATTATATTTTTGTTACAGTGCTTTTACATAGTTTGTGTTTAATCTTTCCAGTTTCATCCAGGTGTATTTTTATGACATCAGAGAAAGAGAATATATTGTTGTTTTTTTCTTTAAAACAGACTAGAAAATATTGGGGAGTATTGTGGCTCCATTGGATAAACACTTTGAACCGTAAGATCAGCAGTTTGAGACCACCAGTGCTCCTTGGGAGAAAGCTGAAGATTTCTGCTCTCACGAAAGATTTAAAGCCTCAGAACCCCTAGATAGGATTGCTATGAGTCAAAACTGACACCACAGAACTTAACAGAAACAATAAGTAGATATTAAAGAGAAGAGTTTTGTTGTTACTTAAATATTTTCTTTTTAGCAGTAACAACAAAGGAAATTTCAGTTCTTATTATATTATTCCTCATGAGGTACTTTCTAATGTTAGGCAGTTAGAACAGTGAAGACAGGCTAGCCACAGGTCAACCACAAAGAATGCAGGAAACAACCTGACTTGTCAGCAAAGTCTACTAAAAGGAAAGATAGAAAAGGGAACTTTCCCCCAAACCATGCATGTATAGAAAAGACTGAGTTGATATAATGGGAAAGAAGTACATCAATTGGTCCCTGGAAAAAATAGAGATCTAGGATCTCTGTTTAGAAGTTCCAGGTGCATCCTGACCTCTCCCTAGATGGGGTAGCTCCCACTAGTTCCCACCTAAGAGTTCGGGGAAAGGGGCCACCCTGCCCAGAAATTCCTTTGCTCTATGCATGTGACATGGAATGCCATATATTCCAGAAAACTCCCATTCGAAGTGCTTATTAAAATAGGTGAAGAATCTTAATTTTGACAGCCTGTGAAAAGCAGAAGTTAATATTTTTCTGTAATACTAGTTGGCCCCAATATACCCTGGAGACCAAGATCAATGGTGAGTAAATGGAAGCTTAAATTACAACCCTTTTGAAATTGGACCTTTTCTGTCGAAGGAGTGGAAAGTTGTTCCAAGTTCCCTATGTTCAAACCTTTATTGGCCTTAGAGAAGACACAGAAAGGTACAAGGGTTGTGTAGAAATCAGCACCTACAAAAGCCACTGACAAAGCTGGCTAAAATTTAAGAACATGAGAAGCTAAAATCGAGATCCAGTGCCCTCCCCAAGACTATTCACCTTTCTCTGCTCTATTTCCTTTGCAAGATGTTTCAGGGCCCTGTGGTCCATGTACTATTCTCCATGTTTGGGTCCATGCACTGTTCTCTATGGCAGATTTGAAACAGTGGAAGTAGAAGAAAGGGAGTTTTTTTAAAAAAAATCTGCGAAGTTTGTTGAAAATTTTGAGCAATTAGCCTTGATTTTGAACTAACCTGGAAAAACATCTTAGTGGTCTTCTCTAGGAGTTGCATGGTAGATAAGAAAAATTCTATATGCGCAGCTACCCAAGAACATGAAGATAATTTAGTTGTTCAACAACAGATGCTACCAGTTGGGAATGTGGCAAACCCCAGGGCAGATCACCTGTGGAATTACCAAAAACAACCACCAGGAATAGCTACCAGGATTGATAATACCTTGACTCTTTAGAGGAATGAAACAGACCCAAATTATGCCTATCATTTTTTCTAAATTAAGACAATTTATTCAAAAGGAGAATAATAACCCAATCCTCTTTAGAGGACACCTGGTTGAGGCTGACACTAGGTGTACTAGTTCAGACCCCAGTTTATCTGAAGCTGCCATAATTTTCAATATTGTTTTTACAACCAGTCAATTCTTGGTTTGTGCATAAAATTACAAAAAACTAGCATTGGGTTCCTCAAACTTTCCTGTCTCAACTATTAGTAGTCACAACTATCTACACCAATGAGCTCTGGTAACATAGTGGTTACGAATCAGGCTGTGAACCTCAAGGTCAGCAGTTCAAAACTAACAGCTGTTTCATGGGAGAAAGATGAGGCTTTATTTTCCTGTGAAGATTTCTAGCCTAGAAACATGAACAGGGTTGCTATGAGTCAGAACCGACTCCATGGCACATAACCACCACCACCGCTGTCTATGCCAATTGTGATATGGAGGTGACAGGAGGGGGAACACCAAAAGGTTAAAATTCATGCAGGTGATTTAGTGCCCTAGAACCAAACCACCTCTTCTGACCTAGGCATTAAGACAGACACCAATTGCTTCAATTGCAGAAAACCTGGACACCATTGCCGGGAATACAGAACCTCGATGGAAAGGTGACTGGTCCCTAAAACACAACACCTTTGATGTGGTAAGTCTGGGCATTGGACACATGAATATCCAGCTTTCCCCAGGGAGGGCCATGAAAGTAACAAGACTGTTTTGGACACTGATGAATTAGAAGACTGACAGGGCCTTGGGACAATGAATGCTTTTGCATGCATCATCAAAATCTCTCAAGAGGAGAGAACAAACAAGATGGCAGATTGGGTAGAAGTGCAGTAAGGAGCTCCGTCAGCAACAA
>NW_006408638.1:9738810-9739980 GCF_000296735.1 Chrysochloris asiatica | reverse complement strand
CTGTGGACTGAGAACCAACAAAAACAGACAACAACTAGAGAATGATGTATGTGGCAGCATCACCCTGAACTCAATTGACAAATGAAAGAGTCAAGAACAGAATAAAATTATAAGAACAGAGGATCTGGGAGGCCAGTCTATGATCAAAACCATTACAATGTGAAAAAAGGTGCACAGAAGAACAGAGATCCAGGTGGTGGGGAGGTCAGGTAGATTACTAGATAAAATAGACTGTCTTAAATAGAAGGAAGAACTAATGGAATATAAGGTAACCACAATGGGGTTGGGGTGGGAGGGGGTCTAGTTTGGGTGTTGGGGAGGACAATACAAGAAGGGGGGAGAAGGCAGAAGAACAAGATAGATAGGGGAACACTGAGACAGGTTTGCATGGCCCAGTGGGACAGAGGTAAATAGTGATGCATACTCAACCTTGGAACAACAGGGCTCTGGGATACAGGGATCTAGGTATAGCCTGAAAAGTGTAAATAATACTAAAATCCTTGACTTCCTTATGAATACTAGTTTCCATGCCTACTATTATAAAATAGACACTTGAGTGGGATAGAAAGGAATGTTGGGAAACAAGATTAGAGAAACCTTGTAAGCCTGTCTTCAGCCTATAACTGATTGGAATACCTAAAAGGGGTTCTACAACTTGCCCAGTGAAATAGTGTTCGTGCAAAGCCTTTACAGAGTATAGGACCTTAGGTGGCATCCTGAGTCCCATCCAGAACCTTATGAGGTGGGACATTCCCACTAGAAAGGACAAGCAGACTGGAATAGCTACAGTGACAGAAGTTACATCTTCAAAGAAAGATCATCAGGAAAAAAACAAAAACTCAAAAATGTCAGCATGACTCACTACTACATGAATAAGCAAGCTGTTCAACAGGAAGACATCAAGTCTAGCAATCAAGTGCCTTCCGTAAAAAAATCCTCTCTAAGAATGAAACTCAAAAGAGAATACACAAATAAGCATGTAACCTTGCTGGCAACCACATTGGTCTACTGTTTAGTGGAAGAGGCGAAAATGCATCAATGAAGAAATGGGCTGAGTTCAATCCCAGTCCATTGAATCCTGTTGACCTGGAGATGAGAGAGAGAAGAGGAAAGGCTGATTGGTCCAAAGTGTGGTGAGACCTGAGGACACTTGAGCCCATAGACAAGGAC
>NW_006408638.1:9653092-9737659 GCF_000296735.1 Chrysochloris asiatica | reverse complement strand
AAATAAATAAATAAATAAATAATAGTAAAGATCTCTCAAGAGGAGCCCCAGACCATTGTAGACATTGCTGGTAAATTTATTCAATTCCTTGTTGATATAGGAGCCAATTATTCAGTGTTAAAAGCATTTAGCTATTCTCTCTCCCCTTCATCCTGTTAATAATGTGTAACATTGACAAGATTCTTATGTAAATGAGGGAATGTAAAACATTGTTGAGAAACCTCCCCCTCATGGAGGAATAGAAAGTCTCAACATCAGGGGAATTCACTTTGGACAAATGAATCACATAACTTTCCTCATTTTACAAAAGCACCTAAGACTCTGAGACAACTCTTACAAATAATTCCTAAATCCAAAAACCTATTCTGGGCCTATGGATGTTTTCAACCAAGTTCATTCACATGCAGACTTCAAATGAACTTAACATCAAAGACTTCCAATGCAAACGTTTCATCCTTTAGGAAAAAATAGTTCCTCATATACATATACAGAAAATGGATGTACACTGGGATCAGGTAATGATTCTGGGTAGAGTTGGGTGCAGTGTTGTTGTTGTTGTTGTTGTTGTTAAGTGCCGTCGAGTCGGTTCTGACCCATAGCGACCCTGTACAGGGTTTCCGAGGGTGTAAATCTTTACGGGAGTAGAAAGCTTCATCTTTCTTCCGCAGAGCAGCTGGTAGTTTCGAACCGCTGACCTTAAGGTTCGCAGGTGCAGTGTATAAAATCATCCTAGCAACAGTAGTGTCCTCTGGTAGATAGTCACAACTATCATGGGTGTACATATCAAAGCCTATCTGAATATTTTACTATCCCACTTTCTCAGTATTCTGGTTTAGATTCAGATAATTCAAGTACTTAAGGAAATTCCTCCTCCTGTTGTGTTTGAATGAGAGATTATGGTTTCTCTGTCAAGGTAGAAAGCAAACAAGGGCACTCTCATGTCTTAATGAAACTCAAGTGTGAGGAGAATCTGTACTCTAGGATTTGTGGCCCCTATCTCCCGTGGTGGTGGTCATGGTTGTGTGCCCTGGAGTTGGTTCGGTCTCATCATAGCAAGCCTGTATAGGGTTTCTGAGGATGTAAATCTTTAAGCGAGCACAAAGTCTCATCTTTATCAAAGGGGAAATCCAAATTATCCAAGATTTGTGACCTGTCCCTCCCTGACTTTCACTAATGCATCACCCCAAAGAAGAAAATGGGAATTTCTCACTTTCATATTTCTGGGCAATACTGTTTTGGTGACCACCAATTCTGTTGCATTCAGAATTATAAATAACAATGTAGCCATCCAAAATGTTTCATCAGTCTTGAAGGAACTGTAGGTAGATTTTGGACAATCACTGAGAATCATTAAAAAAACCATTTGACTCAAATGCCAATATGGTCATGGACCACCATATCATCCTTGACTATCTACTAGCCAAAGAGGGTGCTAATACAACCTGATGCACTTATTTAATGTAACAAGAAGTTGAACTGAAAGTACAATATATCCATGGTCACAAATAAAAGCATATCTCCCCTTCTAATGGCTAAGTCCATGCTGTAACCCTTTGATATTACATTGTTTCTATTTATTACTTACATTTAGGCCTTGTATATTAAGTTTACTAACATCTTTTGTTACTAAAATAATTAAAGCTTTTCTCAGACAAGTGCAGTTAACCCAAAGGTGTGTTTCTATACCTCTTACTACAAAAAATCAGGCCAGACAAGCCTTCCAACAACAGTGTAACCATTCCCTGTATTGTCTCCTAGTACTTTGGCATTTGGGCAATTAACATTTCCAGTGTGTACTTCTGACCACCCTGACTTAGAGATAGGAGGTACTGGATACCCTGTCACCCAAATGACATGCCTTTTCAGCAGGAATCAGATAATATTGAGTCATAATCCATATCCCTGAAGCATCAGTGTTTCTTTCCTCACAGGGGAAATGTTTGGCAGTTAGAACAGGGAAGAGAGGTTAATTGCAGATAAACCACAAAGAATGCAAGAAATGACCTGACTTGTCAGGAGAGTCCAATAAAAGGAAAGGTAGGAAAGAGAAATTTCCCCTAAATCAGGCATGAGTAGAAAACTGATGTAATGGAAAAGAAGTACGTCAAACCCAAGAAGAAATAACCAATTATGGGCCTTAAATTATGATACAAAAACGTAAGGATCAGGACCGGAGCTCGCTGGCAGAGGTAAACAACTTAATAAGTGAAACTAAGAATTCATTCAGCACTCCCCTCACTCATGAGGTGGAAGCCCATTCTCCACTTTGTGAGAACATTTATGCTTTAATAAATCTCTTTGCTTGCTTAATCCTCTGTCTCTTTGGCTCCTTTTGCATGTGTATTGTGCCTTGTTGTTGTTGTTAAGTGCCATGGAGTGGATAACGGGAGTCTTGGTGTGCCGCTTCAGGACAATGCACTAGAATGCAAGATCAGCTTGAACCGCAAGGTCTGTGGTTCAAACCCATCATCTGCTCCTCGGAATTTATTTGACGGCACTTAACTCTGGTAGCGTAGTGGTTATGAATCGGGTTGCGAACCTTAAGGTCAGCAGTTCAAAACTACCAGCTGCTCTGCGGGAGAAAGATGAGGCTTTCTACTCCCGTAAGGATTTAAACCCTCGGAAACCCTGTACAGGGTCGCTATGGGTCGGAACCGACTCGACGGCACATAACAACAACAACAACAACGATAGTGTTTCCGAAGAGAAGCTGGTGAATTTGAACTTCTGATTATGCCTGTGCCCTAACAATTCTTCAGAAGGATAGTGAGACTGGACCAAGGTGTTTCATCTACATTGTGAGCCTAGAATATTCATTATTCCCATGATAATTCTATGAACAAATTCTGATATGAAACTCCTCTTTCAAACGTGGTCCACCCATATCAATACTATAACTATTGAAGTGTAGACTTTGGATTTTTTAAGGGGAATTCAAAATTAATAGTTCTTAAGTACTTATCAAGGAGCTCTGGTAGCATAGTGGTTACGAATCGGGCTGCTAATCTCACGGTCAGCAGTTCGAAACTCACAGCTGTTCCACGGGAGAAAGATGAGGCGTTCTGCTCCCATAAAGATTTACAGCCTCAGAAACCCTGTCCAGGATCGCTATGAGTCGGAATCAACGCCACGGCACATAACAACAACAACAACAACAACAACAAACACTTATCGGAATCTTGGTGTGGAGCTGCAGGTTAATGAGCTGGAATACTGATTGTTCACACCTGTATATTTTTGTGAATGTCACATTATACTGAACTTGAATAATGTTGGGTTGGACCAAAGGGAGGTGTTCATCTAAAAGTGCCCCCAAACATGGTATTCAAGGAAAGAAGTAGAAATCATAAGTGTAGAAAAAGATCAAAGATACAAGTCAATATGAAGCATTGGGGAAAATATTGCAGGGGGAAAAAAAGAGAGAGAGAAAGAGAGAGAGAGAGGGAGCTTTCAAAACTAAAAAACAGAAAACAATCTGAATAATTCTAGATAATTACAGATTCATCAGAGCAGAGATTTCTTAGGAACTGCTTTGATAGTCTCTGTGGAAGAACCTAAGTGCAGACATGCCAGAATAGAGATGTTGTTTGTGAATGTACACCATTTATGGGGGCACTAGGTAGACACTGGATAGTACAAACAGCCAAGCATTTGACTACTAACCAATAATTTGGCTATCTGAATCTACCTAGAGGGTTCTTAGAAGAAAGACCTGTTAATCTACTTTTTAAATATTCAGCCATTTAACATCCTAAATAAGAAGGTTCTAGTTTGAAAGGTTTGGGATGGCCATTAGCCGGAAAAGTGTCATAAGCAACAGAATTTTTTGTTTGATTTGGGGAACTATGGGCTTTCAAGTATTTTAATTTATTAATCTTTATAACATCTACAAGGTCAATTTTTTCATCTTCCTTTACATTTGAGATCACAGAACATCCCTGTTTATTAATCTACCCTAAAGTCCTAGATCTAATAAAGATTCAAATTCCTCAGGTACACTAGATATAATCTGTGATATACTAAGCTAAGAACTATAATGAAAAGAGATTCATGATAAAAATTGAAAATAAAAAGAAACTCATACCTAAAGAAAAATCCTAATGACATCATATACTCAATAGACATTAATAGGTTGCTGCTGCTGCTGCTACTGTGTGCCATTGAATAAGTTCTGAATCATCACAGTGGCCCTGTATAGGGTTTCTGAAGCTATAAATCTTTACAGGAGAGAAAGCCTTATATTTCTCCCACAGAGAACATGGTGGATTTGAATTGCTGACTTTGAGGTTAGCGGCCCAATATGTTACCAGAGCTCCTTAACAGGTTGCTTAGGGGATACTAATTGAACTTTTCCAAATCCATAAAGAATAAAATATAAAATTAGTTTTCTAATAGATGTAAGAAGAAACAAGATAAATAAATAATAACAATAAAAATAATTTATTAAGCATTTGCCAATTATTCAATATTTTACCAAGAATTTGTATAAACATAACACTCTATAGAGTATTATATTTACCATGTTACTGATGAGGAAATGAACCCTCAGAGAAGTTGATTCTCAAGTTCTCAAGATTATGTAATTTATAATTGATGGAGCTAAAGCTGAAGATAGTCTATCTGACTAAAATCTCAGTGTGTAGGTCACTATATAATAACAAAATTTCTGAAAATTCTATTAAATTTTGAAATTGATGTCCCAAAAATGCACATGACAATATATTCCTAAAATTTATAAAATTATAAATTGTATGCTGCAGTATTTCCTGGGACCTCTGTAAGTTATATTATTTTATTATTCCATCTTTCAAGATTATAGTATGAAACAGGATAAATTGGGATTTCCCCCATAATTATTTGATGTTTTAATCTCTCGTGTTGGCAAGTATCTTACAAAGTGGGTACGGAATTTGAAAGCTACAAATTAGAATTTGGAAGCTATAAATTAAATATTAAAAATGAATTTTACTGTTCAAATAATTAATGTAACTTGAAGTTAAAACAAAGGAAGACCTATGTCTGCCTTATTCATAATATAATCTGGTTTATGCATAAAATAATGCTAAAAAAATGAAAATTTACACCACTTTTGAACAATAGCTTTCCTAAAAATATAATGTTGTACTGTCATCTAACCACAAAGCAGATTAGGCCTCTGGGAACTGGAAGGTTTAAAAAGAAATCTATTTTAAGTAGAGATTGAGGAAAAGTTAAAACATGAAATGCTATCAATTGGAATATATGTACATACAGTAGGAATCCATTAAAAACACAAACCAACTAGAAGGATATATCATTTTTTGTAGGTTTTGCTACTCAGTAACCTCAACAACTGGGAATGTAACTAAAAGCCCAAGAATTGTACAAACCATTATCTTTTCAATAAAATAATATTAAAAAGTTGTTTTTGAGTATGTTTTACAAATAGAAGAGATCTTCAAAGGGATCTTTGCACACAGTTCAACAGCGATGATTATTTCCTTTCCCAATTCAGAGTACATTCAAGATAGTAAATTAGCAAATGCAGAAAAAAACATTTGTAAAGAAGTGGCAAGAAGTGAAAACCTACAGTCTGAAACAGGTAAGAAAGTAAATGTCTGAGTAAACAAGAAGAATACCAGTGAAGCATAACCATTTATTATAAGGCAAACAATTAATAGTCCTCACCAAACCCTGAGGACATATGGGAGCAACAGTTTACTAAAGGAAATGTGCTTTTATTAATGTCTCTATGTCATTACAAAACAAGTGAATTCTGCTCAAAAGCCTCTGGTTACAAAAACAGAAAAACATTAAGTACTTTATAAAGAACACATTTTTTCCTCCATCAAGAGCAGCTAAATAAGGAAATTAACATATAAAGAAAATAAAAAACATCACTCCCCCCAAATTTGACCTTTAAGAAGTTAAGCCTCAGTTAGCAAGAGCTGTACTTAGAAGACGAAATCTCTTTACAGAAATGTACAATACACAAACAAATATAAATAAGTAGGAGCAAGAAAAAAAAGCTGATGAAATCACTGAGATGTAGTAGATTATTTTGAAGAATAAATCAGAATTGATCACATTTAATACTTGATTAGTACATTTTTTATCACTCATTTTATTCCCAAACTCATAAAAAAAACATTTTTTTTCCTTCCAAGGTTCATTATCCATCATTTTTATCTGCTGTTTTGTTTTGTTTTTTGTAACCACTTTCCTGTGTAGTCACTTGTCTTCCCTCCTCAAGTTCTTTTCTAGCTATAACAGAGCATAAAGAACTCTGAAACAAATAGACAAATCTATCCATTCAGTGATCAGCTCTACTGTCAAGAAGCTGAGGCAGTAAATCTCTTAAAAGACAAACGTGTCAGTTGTTACTGAAACAGCATATGATTTCTATATTCAGTGGCTCTAAAAGAACACAAAGAGCTTAGGGAAAAGTTAAATTTTAAAGTCACCAATATGAGTGATGCATTAGAAAGAATCAGGTCAGAGAGGCAAAAATTCAATTATAATCCCCTAAATTGAGATGGCAAAAATTTCAACTGACCCAAATTTCTTGGCTTCTTCCACTAGCTACATTTATATTTGAAATGAGTATAAACTGGAACCATGCTAGCAGTCTAACACCTGCTCCCGTCTTTCCTCTTGGGTGGCTGAAGTAATTACCCACCTCTACCTGCACCAGTTTAGGATCTGTGAAATGTTGGTCATGTAGAGTCAATCATTCCCATGTTCTAAGGTGCCAAATGATCATATGCTAGTCAGAATTGCAACATTGCTGGCAGAAGAACTTATCTGTTCTTTTTATTTTTGAGTCTGGACATGCACAAATTTTAAGCCAGACAATTTACATTTGTTTTACAGTATGTACCCTATGAAAATAGTATAATTTGCTTGAATTGTACTTTCTTTAAATAAGTTTTTAAAAAAACATTTTTTACATGTGATTACATTTTAGAAATGCTCTCCATTAGGCTTCTGAATATAGTGATTTCCTGTAAATAAATAGTAGAAAACATTGCTTCTCAACAGCACACAACTAAGCCAGGTTTCTGTAATATTTATCATATTAACCATAGCAGACTTTAATTTATACTTCAGACCTGAGCCATAAATCTGTCTTACCTGGGGGAAAAAATCACGAACAACGGTAGCAGCCAGCTTATGAAATCATTGAGGATAAGTCAAAAATTATCTGCACTCTGGCTGTAGACTTTATTTCACTCAACTTTTAGAAAAGACAAATACATCATTTTTCTTTACAAAACTCCTTGCTTTTAAAAACACTTTTATCTATTTGTCAACAAGCTTTCATACTCCCTTATTAAAAGATGTTTTAGGTTGAGCTGCAAGCCATGAATGTGCCACTGTCTTCGCTTTCATTAGAGTGAATCTTTATCTTCAAAGGGCTGTTTTTGAAGGACCAAATAGGTAAAAGTCCAATGGAGTAAGATCATGACTAGAAGGAAGATGCTTCAACACCTCAAAATGGAGTTTTTGCAGAGTAGCAACAGTGTGGTCAAAGATGTATAGGCATGCATTGTCATGCATGATCACAATGTCCTTAGATAGTAGTCCTCTGCATTAATCAGAAGTTTAGGTTTCAACTCTTCAGTGAGCATCTCACTGTAACAAGCACTGTTGATTATTGAACTTTTGCCTAATGTTGTTGTTGTTGTGAAGTGCCATCGAGTCGGTTCCGACCCATAGCGACCCTGTACAGGATTTCCAAGGGTGTAAATCTTTACGGGAGTAGAAAGCCTCATCTTTCTCCCGCGGAGCGGCTGGTAGTTTCGAACTGCTGACCTTAAGGTTCGCAGCCCGATTCGTAACCACTACGCAACTGGCCCTTGACAAGCTGAGAAAACTGTAAGCATCAATTTTCCAGCTGATGGTTGACTTTTGAATTTTTCTTGGTTGGCGATTGAGGATGTTTCCATTCCATACTCTGCCATTTACTCTCAGGCTTGTAGTGATGAATACATGTCTCATCATCAGTAAAAATTTTTTTAAAGAAACTTTTACCTTCCTTTGTGTGTTGGTCCAAATTTTGCTTGCAGTTGTTCAAATGTTTCTGTTTATGCTCTTCAGTTGTTTCAGTACTAGTCTCAGACAAATTTTTCTAAACCCAAGTCTGCCTTGGATTATTTCATAAGCAGAACCATGACTGATTTGTAAATTATTTGTCACATAATCCACTGTCACTCGTCTATTCAACAGGATCATTTCACGCATTCACTTAACGTTGTCATCAGCCATGGATGCAGATGGGTGTTTTAATGTAACCTGAGTTATATATTAATTTTTGACTCACCCTTGTGTTTCATTATAAGCAACAGAGGTAAGCAGGAAATTATTGAAAATTTTATTGTGGAGATCCCTAATTTTCCCTGTTCCATTCTATACACATGACTCGTGAAATTATCCATTCATCCCTGAGGATATTATATGACTTTCACTGGTTATAAAAGCAAGAAATTTTTCTTTATGTAAAGGAGAGGGACAAAATTGGGACCATGAGCCAAAACATAGATGGGCAGATATGAATGTGGTTGGTTGCTATTGGTTGTTATGTACCTTAGAGTCAGTTCTAACTCATAGTGACCCTGTACAGGGCTGTAAATCTTTAAGCGAACAGAAAGCCTCATATTTTTCCCATGGAACTTCTGGTAGATTCAAATTGCTGATTTTGAATTTAGCAGCCTGTTTCGTAACCACTATGCTTCCAAAGATAAGGGTAGAAAGATTAAAAAATAAAAATAAAAAAGAATCCTGAAGCAGATTAGAAAGTGTATGCTATTTTATATAAAATAGTATAGAGTTTATACCATTTTAACTAAAAATGTTTTGCAAAGCGTTATAATTTCATCTACTGAGTATGAGAGAGGTAAGTTTGTATTTTAATAATGAAGAAAAAATAATAGGTGTTTGACAAAAAAAGAAAAACAAGTAGAAGTTGATCATGGATTGCTAATTTCCACACATGACTGTGATTTGAAGCTGTAAATCAAAAACATAAATATAAGGATACAAACAATGTCAGTTAATTTGTCTTCTTTAATTGTTTGTTCAAGCAATTTGAATGTAACCATTTATATTTCTGAATATTGTAATTATGAGTAGAGAGAGAAATTCTTGAGGAAATACAGGAAACAAACTCACCATTGGGAAATATCCAGTGTTTCCAATGTAATTATAAGGACATTACATTAATTCCATCAACTTAAAGACTTTCTAAAATTTGTATCACTTTATAAAAGAAATAACTAAAGTCCAGAGCAAGTGCTTGGGTGACAAAACCAGTTTGATATTGACTGGTAACTTGAAGGCTAGTGTTTGTTCTTACTAAGTGGTTCTTCAGAAGAGAAGCCTGGCTATTTTCACTAGAGATTACACTCAAGAAAAAATATTGTGCATTCCTACTCTATAGGGCCAACATGACAGAGCCTAACAACAGTAACAAGACTCAGAGCAAGAACTGTCCTCAAATACAGAGACCTAACTAAGTAAAAGTCACTACTAATGCATGTAGGAACATGTACAAATTGATACAATAATATAGAAAGAGATATATGAGGGGCTTTAAAAGTTTGTGGGAAAATGCCATTATCTTTCAAATGCATTAATCTACAAACTTTTTGAAGTCTCCTTGTCAATGAAGAGAACCAAAACTAGGTGTTACTTCCTGATTGTTATATGGAACAATAATTGTATATATATTCCTCCTAAATCTATGCCATTAGGTTTACTCTTGAAATAATGCTTACATGTAAAAATATGAAAAGAGAAACATTTTAAAGTATATCCATTCTTTCAAAACAAATAAGCAAACAAAAACCCTCCTACAAAGATGTCATGTGAATTTAAGTTACTTCAAGGTGCATTTTTTAATTGATAGAAGAGGAAGAGAAGGATCATTTAGTGAAGTATTTTGTAAGTAATAGATAATTATCGCACCTTAAACATTTGAAGTTGTTTTCAAATAAATATATGAATACTTTCAAATATATGCAGTTATATAAGAGTTTAAAATGTCTAATTAAATTTGAGGAGTCCTGGTATGGTGCTGTAGGCTATGCAGTTGTCTGCAATCTCTGTGAGTCAGAACCAACAACAATTAAATTTGAAACTTTAAATTAAAGCTTATCAAATTGTGTTTTTATAAATTACTAAGATATTTTATGTCTGTATTTTTCCTCATAATCCATCACCTGTCTGCCAATTTGTTCTACTGTGATGGCTTATGCGTTGCTGTGATGCTGCAAGCTATATCATGGGTATTTCAATTACTAGAAGGGTTGCCTATGGTGAACAAATTTCAGCAGAGCTTTCACCAGACTAATGCATGCTGGGAATAAGGAAGAGCTGGTCTACTTCAGAAAATTTAGACACTGAAAAAGTTGTGAATAGCAGGACAACATTGTATGATACAAGCTGCAACGTGCATATGACAGAACTCTCTAAATTGAAAGTAACAAAGCACTAACTAATGAACATCGAAGACTACAAGTATTCAATATGGATTATACATCAACATAAAGAAAACAAAAATCCTCACTAATGGACTAATAAATAACATTCTGATAAATGCACAAAATATTGAAGCTGTCAACAATTCACAAGCAGTGTCCATGAAAGCAATTGTCACTAAATTAAACAACATTTTGCATTGGGAAAATCTGCTACAAAGACCTCTTTAAAATGTTAAAAAGAAAATATGTCACTTTGAAGACTAAGGTGTGCCTGAACCAAGCCATGGTATTTACAAATGCTTCATATGCATGTGAAAGATAAACAATAAATAAGGAAGATATGGGAAACCAAAAAAGAATTGGTGTTGGCTGTTGATATAGAATACTAAACATACCCTGGACTTGCAGAAAATTGAATAAATCTGTATTGGATAAAGTGCAGTCATAATGCTCTTTAAATTCTGTCTCACATACTTTGTACATATCCTTAAGGGAAACCAGTCTCTGAAGAATAACATCATGCTTAGTACAGCAAAGGGTCTGCCAAAAAGATTAAGACCCTCAACAAGATGGATTGACAATGGCTGCAACAATGGTCTCTCAGGCATAGAAAAGATTATGAGGATGGCTCAGGTCAGGCAGTGTTTACTCCTACTTACATAGGGTTGTTATGAGTCAGAACGCTTTTGATTAACAACAACTGGAGTGGTGCTTCAGGTTAATGTGCTAGACCACAAGGTCAGGTTGAACCACAAGGCTGGAAGTTCCTACCCACCTGGTAACCCTATATAGTGTCGTTATGAGACTGAACTGACTCTGCAGCAGTCAATAAGTGGTGTAATGCTGTAGGATATGCACTCGACAGTAGGTCTGTTCAACCCTTTCCTCAGAAACCCTATACAGGGTCGCTATGGGTCAAAGTGACTCGACAACACTTAATAACAACAATTACAGGTTTAAAAACATCTTTTGAAAAATATGTAAGTTGTTTAGATTTAGATAACTATATAATTTTCATAGTTTTCTAGATTTATTGGTATAGTACTCATTCTTTCATTTCTCTTGATCTAAGTTGAAAAGTCATTGTATGTTACCATGCTATTCACCTAATATGAACAGCATGGTAACGTATATGATTGTTGTTGTTGTTGTTAAGTGTCGTCGAGTCGATTCCAACCCATAGCGACCCTGTTTAGTGTTTCCAAGGAGCAGTTGGTGAGCTTGCACCACCAACCTTGTTGTTTAAACAACTTTGTAGTCTAATGCATTAGCCCACAGAGTCACACCAGGACTCCCACATATATTTTTAGAGATTCACAAAAGTTTACCACTCTTTTCTGAATACCTAATCACATATTTATGATTTCTAACTTATGAAATATATCTTCATTTTGTACACATTCTTTAAAGCCAACTGCCAATGTTTTGCTTTTTTTAAAAAATGTATTTTATAATTTCTGATTCACTTATATGTAAACCCTGTGATATGGCATGATTAAATTAGGTTCTCAAATAATAGAATTCAAAAGCAGTTTTGTTAAAAGCAAAACCAAAAAACTCTAAAATGTAATGTTTAACATTAAATCCATAGATTTTCATAAATATGTTGCAGAAAAATAACTTATTTCAAAACTAAAAGAGGCTGTAAAAACATAAACATTTTATGCTAAACATTATCTTTCACAATTCTACTTAACTATCAAGATGCTAGTTTTAATTTGTATACTAAGAATACTGTATGTTAAACTAGATTAAACCTGAGAAACAAAAGGAAGTTTTTCATGATTTTAAATTTCAATCTGATTTTGCATTTTAAAAAGCTTCTAAGGCACAGTGCCAAAACGACTTGAAATTATTGGTGATGAGCTTCATAAATATCATAAATAATACTATCTATAAGTAGGTCAAGACTCGACTTTCATTACTGAAGGATTCTCTGGGCAAATTATTGAATGATGCAGAAAGTATCAAAAGAAGATGGAAGGAAAACACAGAGTCACTGTACCAAAAGGAAATGGTTAATGTTCAACCGTTTCAAGAAGTAGCATATGATCAAGAGCCAATGATATTCAGAGAGGAAGTCCAAGGTGTGTAGAAGGAATTGACAAAAAAGGCACCAGGAATTGATGAAATAAAAATTGAAATCTTTTAACAAACTGAGGTGAAACTTCAGGCACTCACTCATCTATGCCAAGAAATTTGGAAGACAGCTATCTGGCCAACTGAGATCCATATTTGTACCCATTCCAAAGAGAGGTGTCCCAACAGAATGCGGAAATCATTGGACAATATCTTTGGTATCCCATGAAAGTAAAGTTTTACTAAATTTAATACAGAAATGGCTGCAAACATACATTGACAGACAACTTCCAGAGGTTTAAGCCTAATACATAAGAGGAGGTGGAATAAGAAATATCAATGTAGATGTAACATGGACCTTGGCTGAGAGCAGAGAATACATGAAAGATATTTACCTGTGCTTTATTGACTACGCAAAGGCTTTCAATTGTGTGGATCATGACAAGCTATGGAAAATATTGTGAAGTATGAGTATTCCAGAACACTTAATTTTTCTCATGAGGAATCTGTAAATAGACCAAAAGGCAGTTGTTCAAACAGAACATTGAAATAATGAATAGTTTAATATTAAGAAAGGTGTATGACAGGGTTGTATTCTTTCACCATACTTATTCAACCTGTATTGTTGTTGTTAAGTACCCATAGTGACCCTGCACAGGGTTTCTGAGGCTACTAATCTTTACGGGAGCAGAAAGTCTTATCTTTCTCTTGCAAAACAGCTGGTAGTTTTGAACTACTGGCCTTGAGGTTAGCAGCCCAATTCATAACCACTACATTATAAGACCTCCTTATTCAACCTGTATGCTAAGAAAATATTCTGAGTAACTAGGTTATATGAAGAAAAACGTGGCATCAGGATTGGAGCAAGACTCATTAGCAACCTGTGGTATGCAGATGATATTGAAGAGGACTTAAAAGACTTATGAAGATCAGAGAACAGCTTTCGGTATGGATTTCTTCTCAATGTTAAGAAAACAAAAATCTTCACCACTGGATCAATAAACAACATTCTTGTCAATGAAGAAAAGATTGAAGCTATCAAGGACTTCATTCTTCTTGGATCAACCATCAACACTCATGGAAACAGCAGTCAAGTAATCAAATGATGTATTGCATTAGACAAATCTGATGCACAAGACCTTTTTAAAGTGCTGAAGGGCAAAGGCGTCAGCTTAGGCACTAAGGTGCACCTGACCCAAGCCATGGTATTTTTAATAACTTCATATGCATGCAAAAGCTGGACAGTGAATAAGGAAAACTATAAGAATTGATGCTTTTGAGTTATAGTGTTGGAGGAGAATATTGAAAGTATCATGGGCTGCCAAAAGAACCAACAAATCTGTGTTGGAAGAAGTGCAGCCAAAGTGCTCCTTGGAGGCCTGGATGACCAAACTTTGTCTCTCATACTTTGGACATATTGTCAAGAGGGACCAGTTGCTGGAGAAGTATATTGTGTTTGGTAAGGTGGATGGTCAGAGAAAAAGAGAAAGACCCCCAGCAAGATTGATTGGTAAAGTGGCAGCATCAATGGGCTCAAGTGTGGCAACAATTGTGAGGTTGGCCCAGGACCAGGCAGTGTTTTGTTCTGTTGTCATCGGGTCAGTATGAGTCTGATACGATGGCACCTAACAACTACAACAACAAGGTCAAATTCCTTCTGTCATCTAACCTTTTGAGAATAGGTAGATATTCCTGACAAGGAAAGGTAAAATAAACTTTAATTATTTTTTTTATATTCTTGATCATTTAAAAATCTATTTATATATTTCCAGAAATAATGACTCATGCTAGTAGTTGTCAATTTTTTATAAGCAGAGCTTCATTCTACCAGGAAATCTGGACTCTTAAAGCTGCCAAAGATTGTTTTCAGCTGCCTTGTTGTGAATCGCATTCAGCTGCCCTGGAGCTGTTTGAAGAGTAGATTATTATCTACTGTAGAGTCAGTCTTTGTCTCAAGGCAAGCTCAGGCAAACAGGATAAGGATATTGTTATCCATCGGGTTTTCAATAGGTAATGTTTGCAAGTAGCTCAACAGTACCTTCTTCCTAGTCTGTTATAGTCTGAAAGCGCAACTATAACCTGTTCAGCACCATAGCAACATGTAAGCCTCCACTGACTGATGAGCAGATGCTGTGCTTGAAGAGTTTTTGTCAGAATTGTACTATTTGAAAGGGAAAACAGACCCCGGCATCGCTCATCAACCATACCGCACACCAGATGTCTAGAGACTTTTATTCAGGGTGAGGAAGGTGACCTTTGCCAGAGAGAGAAGGCAGGAGGCAGAAGAGAAGAGAGAGAGTTAACGGGAAGGGAGTGATCTTATATATAGGTTCAACAGGAAGGGAGTGGTCATTGCTGGGGTGATTTAGCTCTGGCCTATCAAAAGTCATGTTGCCCTTTAAACTATGCCCCTTGTAGCATAGGGCAGGGAAACAGACAAAATGGAGTTGAAGGGAGGGGAGAGGGAAGAACCCGGAAGGTAACATTTCCCCCTCTTTGGTTAAACAAGAAAAATGAATGGCTGTCTCTATGATCCATGCCCACGGGAGAAGGGACGACGGTCATTTTTCCGTAGCTACTTCCTGCTGGCATTGGGGCAACAAGGCTGTCTTTGGTCTTGGACCATGGTTGGCGACGGCTTTGTCATTGTTGATGGTGTTGTAACTGTGTCAGCAGCTGGAATGAGGTTAGTCTTGCAGTATTAGGTCTTCAGCTTGTAACAACAACTGGGTAGCAGCTTGCTGGGGAATTTGGGTATGTGGCTAACCTGCAATTGAACAAAACAAAGAACACAAGGGGCAACTGCCAGTAAAGTGAGGATAACCGATAGTGGGGTTAGAAAGGGAAGCAGAGAATTTAATAGAGGATTGGAACCAACTCTTTATTGACACTCAACTAAGATGATGTTCTGCTCTAACGAGTGTTTCTTGCTGATAGCATGTCCAAAGTACATAAGTTAAATTCTCACCATCCTCACTTCTAAGGGGCATTCTGACTGAGTTTCTTCCTAGGCAGATTGTTCTTTGCCCTGACACTTCATGGTATATTTAATATTTTTTGCTAACACTCTAATTCAGAGATATCAGTTCTGCTTGGTTTTCCTTAATGACTTCCTATACAGTTTTCACATGTATATTTGTTGTTATTAGATGTCATGGAGTCAGTTCTAACTCATAGCGACTCCATGCACAAGAGAATGAAACACTGCCCGATTCTGCACCATTCTCACAATTGTTGTTGTATTTGAGCCCACTGCAACAATCCATCGTGTTAAGAGTCTTACTTTTTTCACTGATTTCTCCACTTTTCCAGTCAGGATGTACTTATCCAATGCCTGAATATCCTGATAATATGTCCAAAGAACTCTAACCATCCTCCCTTCTGAGGAACATTCTGGCTGTTCTTCTTCCAAGACATTTTTCTGTGTTATGTTGGAACATGGTGGTGGTGGTGGTATGCTGTGCTGTGGAGTCTGTTCCAGCTTGTAGCAATGCTACATCAGGTTTCTGAGGCTGTAAATCTTTAGGGGAGCAGAAACCCTCATCTTTCTCCCATGGAAAAGCTGGTAGTTTTGAACTGCTGACCTTGAAGATAGCAGGCTGACTCATAACCACTACGCTAGTACTTTCAATGTTCTTTCCCAATATCATAATTTAAAGGTGGTGATTCTTCTATATCTTTGTTAGTCATTGCCCAACTTTCACATAATAAGAGGCAAACAAAACTTCTTGCTATTCAACACTTTAAAAAGTTCTTGTGCAACAGATTTGCCTAGTGCAATACGTCATTTGATTTCTTGACTTTTGCTTCCATGAGGGCTGACAGTTGTTCCAAGAAGAATGAAGTCCTTGACAATTCAATCTTTTCTCTATCAATAAAAATGTTTTTATTAGTCCATTGGTGAGGATTTTTGTTTTCTTTACATTGAGATGCAATCATTACCGAAGGCTGTGCTCTTTGATCTTCATCAGTAAATATTTTAAGTCCTCTTCAGTTTCAGCAAGTAAGGTTGAATCATTTGCATACTGCAGCTTGTCTTACTCTAATCCTGATGCCACATTTTCATACAACCCAGCTTGTCAGATTATTTGCTCAGCATACAGGTTGAATAAGTATGGCAAAAGAATACAACCCTGTCACACACCTTTCTTAGTTTTAAACCATTCAGTGTTCCCATTTTCTGTTTGAACAACTGACGTTGGATGGCACACACGGTTAAGTGCTTGGCTCCCAGTCAAAACGTTGGTGGTTCGAACCTACTCAGAGGGACCTTGAAATACAGGCTTTGCAATTGTATCATGCTTGCCTTTGAACAAAGTGGAAATAAATATGAACATGTCAGAGACTTTTTAGCTCTCTATTAGGCTTGACTCAGGCAAACCTTAGTCCTCAAACTGACATCTTTGCTGTTAAGCACTTTAAACAGGTCTTCTGCAGCAGATTTGCCTACTGAAATACATCCTTTTATTTCTTAACTGCTGTCATGATCATTGATTGTGGATTTAAGGAAACTGAAGTCTTTGATAACTTCAAACTTTTCTACATTTATCATGATGTTATTTATTGGTCTTGTAAGCATTTTTATTTTTTTTTTACATTGAAGTGCAATTCATACTGAAGACTATATATAGACTTTTTTTATAAGTATTTCAAGTTTTCATCACTTTCATCAAGCACGATTGTGTCATCTACACATCACTGTTATTTAATTACTTTTCCTCCAATTCTGATGTCATGCTCTTTCTCATATAATCCTGCTTCTGGGATTATTTGTATAGCATGTAGATTGAATAAGTGAAAGAATACAACCATAACTCATACGTTTTCTGATTTTCAACCATTCAGTATATCCTTGATCTGCTTGAATGACTGATTCTTGGTCTATCATATGCACATTAATTATTGTTTTTGTGAAGTGATGTCAAGTAGATTCTGACTCATAACCAACCTGTATAGGATTTCCAGTGAGCAACTGGTGGGCTTGAACTGCTGACCTTGTGGTTCATAGTTCAGTGTCTATCTTACTGTGCCAGAAAACAAGTTAAGTGACTGAAAATACTATGACTTCATTGGATCAGGAGCACCTCAGTCCCCAAAATGACATCTTTGGTGTTCTAACATTTTAAAGACATGTTTTGCATCAGATTCAAACTATACAACATATCATTTGATTTCTTACCTACTCTAAGTGTAATTGTGGATCCAAGCAAAATGAAATAGTTGACAATTACAATTTTTTATCTGCTTATCATGATATTGCTTACTGAATCACTTGTGAGAGTCAGTGGGTTTTTTTGTTTGTTTGTTTGGTTTTTTTTTTCATTTTAAAGCATATGCCATACTGAAGTATTTGATATTTCCCAATAAATGCTTCAAATCCTCTTTACTTTCAATATATCATTTACCACTCAGCTGTCAGTTTGTTATGTTATGGCTAGCATGTTGCTGTGATGCTGGAAGTGATGCCTCAGGTATTTCAAATGCCAGCAAGTTCACCCAGTCTAAACAAGCTTCTTTGAAGTTTACAAAGTTTTCAGATAAAAAAAATATTAGGAATAAGGAGCTGATGATCTATATTTGAAAAAAATCAGCCAGTGAAAACATTATGAACATTAGCAGAACATTGTCTGACATAGTGCTTAGCCCCTCAGATTTAGAAAGTATTAACAATAAAACTGTGAAAGTTATGGTTCCTCAAATTAGAGTCAACTTTAATGCCATGGATGGAGTAAAGTTTTCAATACCTTAATTTTCTGATATGGCATTACTCAAAATGAGAAGAACCAGCTTGAAACATTCATTAATATTCAAAACTTGTACTGTATGAAGAATGATTCAAGAAAATTATAAGCTGTCAAACATGAAATGGTTAGCTTGAAGATAAATATCCTAAGCATTGGTGAGCTGAAATGGACTACTATTGGCCATTTTAAATCAAACAATGATATAGTCTATGATGTTGGAAATGACAAATTTAAGAGGAATAGCATTGCTTTCATCATCAAAAAGTGTATTCCAGGTTCTATCCTGAAGTTCTATGTTGTCATTGAGAGCATTGAGAGTCTATGCCAATAAGCCTGTAAGAAAGGTAAGTTATACTACTGTTATTAAGATTCAAAATGGCCAATACCAGTCCATTTCAGTTCACTAATGCATAAGATATCGATGTTTATGCATTCCATTTCATTTTTGTCAATTTCCACTTTTCTAGATTCATACTTCATACGTTCCATGTTCTGATTATTAATGGATATTACAGCTGTTTCTCTTTGTTTTGAATTGTGACCTATCAACAAATGAAGGTCTGAGGCTTTACTCCATTCATGTTATCATGGTCAATTTTACTTTGAGGAGGCAGCTCTTCCCCAGTAGCATTTTGAGTGCCTTCCAACCTGAGGGGCTCATTTTCCAACACTGTATCTGACAGTGTTTCACTGCTATTCAGTGACTCAATATTTGGAAGTAGTTCATCTCTCTTTCTTCCTAGTCTGTCTTCATCTGGAAGGTCATCTGAAACCTGTCCACCATAGGTGATCCTTTGGGTACTTAAAATACCCGTGGCATAGCTTCCAGAATCACAACTCACTAGCCACCACAGTACTTCAAACTGACATACCTGAAATATGCAAATGATACAATCTTGCTTGCTAAAAGTGAAGAGGATTTAAAATATTTACTGATGAAGATCAAAGATCACAGCCATTGGTATGGATTGCATCTTAATGTAAAGAAGACAAAAATCTTCACCACTGGACCAATAAACAAGATTCTTATCAATGGAGAAAAGATTGAAGTTGTCAAAGACTTCATTTTTCTTGGATCAACCATCAACATTCATGGAAATGGCAGCCAAGAAATCAAATGAAGCATTGCATTAGGCAAATCTGCTATACAAGACCTTTTTAATGTGTTGAAGAGCAAGAATGTCAGCTTGAGGACTAAGGTAAACCTGACCCAATCCCTGTTATTTTCAATAACCTCATATACATTTGAAAGTTCAATAGTGTATAAGAAGATCATAGAAGAATTGGTTCATATAAGTTATGGTATTAGAAAGTACCATGGCTTCCAAAAGAACAAACAGATCTGTGTTGGAAGAAGTACAGCCAGAGTGCTTCTTGGAGGCCAGCATGGCCAGACTTTGTCTCTCATACTTTGGACATATTGTCAGGAGTGACCAGTCACTGGAAAGGGATATCATATTTGGTAAAGTGGAGGATTGGAGAAAAAGAGAAAGACCCCCAGTGAGATGGAGTGACGAAGTGGCAGCATCAATGGGTTCAAGAGTAGCAACAATTGTTTCATTCTGTTGTGCATAGGGTTGCTATGAGTTGGTACCAACTCAGCGGCACCAAAAAACAACAACAACAACATTATTCAAATTTGTATACTATCCACTAAAGTTAAAGATGTATGAATTGAAGTTTTAATAGTATGAAGTTAGTTGATATGCAATCAATATTTATAGGTAATTGTTGGTGACTGATATATGAAAGTTGGGAACAGAGAAGATTCATGTGTTTACAAATAAATACGATGAAGATAGAAATAACATGGGTTATCACATGATAGAATTTTGTAAAAATAGGAAGTACCTTTTTTTCCCTTAAATATCCTTTTTCAACAACAAAAAGGAAACTATGCCAGGGGGGCTTCAAAAAGTTCGTGGGAAATTTTTATTATCTTTTAAATTAATTTTTCCATGATTTTTTAGTAGCCCTATTGTACACGAGGACTTAGCCAGATAGACTTCACAGGAATCAAATTGACTACATCTGTGGAAACAGATGATGAAGTAGCTCAATAGTATTAGTCAGAATAATGTGAGAGGCCAACATCAGAATAGACTTTAAATTACCATTCATATGTTGAAGCTGAAGAAAATTAAAGCAAGTCCAGAGCAGCCAAAGCATGACCATGAGAATTCCCCACCTGAATTTAACAGCCATCTGTTTCAGTTATCTAGTGCTCTTATGACAGTAAAGCCCAGCTGGATTACTTTAACAAACAGAAATTTATTCTTTCAAGTTTTGGAGGATAGAAGTCTAAATTTAGATCACTGGCTCTGGAAAAAGTCCTTGGATGGTTCCAGAGGAATAGGTAGACTCAGCATTCCATTCTCTATATAATCTTCCTCTAGATCTAGGAGCGTCTCAGTTCAGGAAACCCAGATCCAAAGAACACACTCTACTCCTTGCTTTTCTTTCTTGGTGGCAATGGGGTTACTCTATCTCTGCTTGCTTCTATCTACTTTTATGTCTTAAAAGAGATTGATTCAAGATATAACCTATTCTGAGCTCACTCACTGTTGTTGTTAGATGCAACCAAGTTCATTCCTACTCATAAGTACCCTATGCACAACAGAACAAAACATCACCCAGTCCTAAGCCAACCTCATAATCATTGCTACACCTGAGTCCATTGCTGAAGCCACTGTGACAATCCATGTCATTGCGGGTCTTCCTCTTTCTCTCTGACCCTCCACTTTATACCAAAAATGAGATCCTTCTCCAGTGACTGGTCCCTTCTGATAATATGTCTTTAGTATGAAAGAAAAAGTCTGGTCATGCTTGCTTCCAAGGAGAACTCTGGCTGTACTACTTCCAACACAGATATGTTTGTTCTATTGGCAGCATGTTGTATTTTCAGTAATCTCTTCGAACACCACAACACAAATAGATCAATTCTTCTACAGTCTTCAAACTTTCACATGCATATGAGGCTGTTGAAAATACCATGTTTTGGGTCTGGAGCAACTTAGTCCTCAAACTGACATCTTTTCTCTTCAACACTTTAAGGAGGTCTTGTGCAGCAGATTTCTCTAATGCAATAATACATTGTTTGATTTCTTGACTGCTGCTTCCATGATGGTTGATCCTAGAAAAATGAAGTCTTTGACAACTTAAATCTTTTCTCCATTTATATGATGCTGTTTATTGGTGCAGTGTTGATGATTTTTTGCTTTCTTTACATTGAGATGTAACCTATATTGAAGACTGTGGTCTTTGGTCTTCATCAGTAAGTATTTTAAGCCTTTTCCACTTTTAGGAAACAAGGTTGTATCATCAGTGTATCACAGGTTATTAATAAGCCTTTTTCTTCATATAATCCAGCTTCTTGGATTATTTGCTCAGCATACAGAAGGAATAAGTATGGTGAAAGAATACAACCCTTGGGCATATCTTTCCTAATTTTAAACCATTCGGTGTTCCCTTGTTCTGTTTGAATGACTGTCTCTTGGTCTATGTACAGGTTTGTCATGAGTACACTTAAGTGTTCTAGAATATTCATACTTTTCAATGCTGCCCAGAGCTTGTCATGATTCACCCAAACAAAAGTTTTTGTGTAATCAATAATGAACAGATAAACATCTTTCTGATATTCTGTGTTTTCAGCCAAAATCTATGTGACATCAGCTATGATATCCCTAGTCTCACATCCATTTCTGAATATAGTTTGAACTTCTGAAAGTCTCTATAAATGTATGATTTCAGCCATTTTGGGATTACCTATTATAAACGTTGCTTGCATGGGATATCAATGATATTGTTCAATGACTTCGTAATACTGTTGGGTCACCTCTCTTTGGAATGGGTGCAAATACAGATCTCTTTCAGTCATTTGACAAGGTATTTGTCTTTCAAATTTCTTGGCATAGATGAGTGAGTACCTTCAGTGTTGCCTCACTTTCTTGAAAGATTTCAATTTGTATTCCATCAAATCTCAGTGCCTTGTTCTTCAGTGCATCTTGGATTGCTGCCTTCAGAATCATTGGCTCTTGATCGGGTGCTACCTTTTGAAATGATTGAACATCGATAATTTTCCTTTTGGTACATTGACTGTGTATTCCTTCAATCTTCTTTTGTTGCTTTCTGCATCATTCAATATTTTACTCATAGACTCCTTCAATACCCCAAATTGAGGGCTGAATTTTCTCTTCATTTTCCTCAGTTTGAGAAGTGCTGAGTGTGCTCTTCCCTTTTGGTTTTCTATTTCCATGTCTTTGAACACATTGTTATAATACTTGAATTGGTCTTTAATATTTGACATCATAGAAGTGTGAGGATTTACAATATATGGTATGATTATATAAGATAAGATCTGATCACATAAAGCCACATCTGGGAGTGATTTTATTATATTAGTTCTCATCATTTAGATGGTAGCTACAGTTTAATTGCTAAACCCCTGAGAATCCTGGCACAAAACCACCACTTTTAAAGGTGGTATATGAACATATCTCCCTAAACAATGCAGAATCTCTAAATAAAGAGTATTGCACTTTCCATGACACAACTAACATGCATAAAATGAAAATGCACTAACTTTATTATGGTAGTGGTGGTGGTCATGTGCCAGTGAGTCAGTTCCAGCTCATAATGACATGTGTAGGATTTCTAAGGCTGTGGATCTTTATTGGAGCAGAAAGCCCCATCTTTCTCCCATCAAGCAGCTGTTAGATTTGAGCTGCTGTTTTGTTTAGCAGCCCAGCTCATAGTCTACTATACTATCAAAGCTCCTCACTCTATCATAATATCCCAAAATTCTCCCTACTACAAATTCCAACCAGGGACAAAATTCCTTTTCATCTGTTAATTTAAAATACAGGTTATATTCTTTCAAATACAATAATAGAACAGGCAAAAGTTAGACATTATCATTACAAATGGGTGCAGTTGGGGGTAAGAAGAGATAACAGACACAAAGCAAGTTCAAAACTCACCAGAAAATTTAAAATTTGCTCTCACAGCTTGAAAACAATCCTCTGTTCTCTGAGACTATCTAGACCATTCCCTCCAGACCTTAGGCGCTAGCCATACACTTTGGATTTGGGGTAGAAGCCCCACAACCCTGAACTTCAACGGTATCTTTCAGAACCACTAAAACAGCATTTCTGCTCCCTTGACTTAGGGCAACCCCATTACCCTAGTCCACCTGAGTGATGACCAAGTCCTCTTAGTCCTGGAAGGTCCCATTCTTCTTCCCCCCTAGGCATGGCAGTCCCAATCCTAGTTTTTAGACAAAATCCCCTTTTAATAGCAGTCCTGTACCATAGAATCAATTTGTTGAAGAAGTTGACTCCTTGAAACCAAGAAAATGTAGCCTCACCCTTAGAAACATCAGATGCTATCATTCTTTTTCTTGAGAGCTCAGATCCCACAGCTATACCTTTTGAGACTAAGACTTGTCTGCTTCCCATGCTCCTTGTCTATTTAGCTTCTGCTTCTTGACTCCTAGATATCTAGAAGAGCCCAGTCTAGTCTTTATTCTGCTTAAGTGTGTGCCACAAAGCCATTCAGATCCACTGACATGTGTCCAATAAGCTTTGGTCTGAATATGTACTCCTGTCTTAATTTTGGATAAGAGAGCCAAACTCCAACAACAAGTGACCAGAGACTGCCCACTCCATAGGAATTGTCATGCACAAAGGCACTCAGTTCTCTCACTTTGTGGGCCAGCTCCCATCATGTCTTCTGTCTGTCTTATGGTTCTCCTGCTACAGTTTCTTTACCAAATGGTTCTTACCATCTGCACCATTTCTTGTGTTACACCTCACTTCTTTCTAAGCCCTTATCGTAGAGTTGATTGTTGTTGTTTTTGTTACGTACCATGGAGTCAGTTCTGACTCATAGTGACCCTGCACAGGGTTTCCAAGGCTGTAAATCTTTATGGGAGCAGAAAGCCTCATCTTTCTCCCCTGGAACAGCTGGTAGTTTTGAACTGCTGGCCTTGAGGTAGCAGCCCAATTCATAACCACTACACTACCAGAGCTCCTATAATCAATAGAGTTGATTACAGTACACTAAATCTCATTATGGAGATAATAATTGAAGTTAACTGCCAAACCACTAACAATCTTGGTCCAGCCGAATTGACACAAAACCTTAACTATCACACCATCTCATGAATAGATTTGATGTACTGAACACTAATGACCAAACACCAGATAAGTTGTGGGATGACATAAGAATATCATACAGGAAGAAAATAAATGATCATTAAAAAAATATGGAAGAAAGAAAATAGCATAATGGATGTAAAAAGAGCCTCTAAAATTTATTCTCGGAAACCCTGTACAGAGTCGCTATGGGTCGGAACCGACTCAAAGGCACTTAACAACAACAACAACAACATACAGAAGCTAAAATGAAATGAAGAAATGATAAAGTAATTGAGCTGAACAGAAGACTTCAAAGGATAGCTTAAGAAGACAAACTAAAGTTTTATCGTCAACTATACAAAGCTCTGGAGACAGAAAGGGAGGGATGCACTCAGCATTTCTCTAGCTAAAGGAATTGATGAAAAAGTCACTGCATGTGATAGTTAAGGCTGTTTGTCAGCTTGACTGTACCAAAATTTTTGTGATTTTATAGTAATGATGTATTCATCTCTTATGATGACATCAGATAAGGAACTGCAAAAAGTTTATTAAAAATAGGAAATAAGAAGAAGTGACAATATGGCAGACAAATCAGAAAGGTTGTAAGGACCTACTACAACAAAGATACAGATAACCAAATGAAACAGATGCAGATTATAGCATAGGAACTCTGAGCTTTGGATGAAGGGATAGAAAAAATGGATTGAATTCTTACTGAGAGAGGACTGAGTAGACATGGCAAAATAAGGAAAGTCTGATAATATGACCTAGTGACTAGACAGGTGCAACCATCTTGAGCTTTTATGAGCATTTTCAGAGACAAGGAAGGTATTTACAGTGTTGAAACATAGCTGGAACTCACAGAGACAAAGATCTTTTTCTTCCTTCTTATTTTCTCTCTTTTTATTATTTTATTTTCCTCTCCTTCTTTGTTTTCTTTGGGTTTTGCACTCTTTCATTAGCTGTGGTCTGCTTTCTTCTTTTTTTCTTTGCTATTTTATTTTATTCTGTGGTTGTTTACTTCTTCTATGTGTTTGTTTTCATTCTCACTTGTGTGTTTGTTTTCTCTCCTTGTCTCCTCTGACAGCAGAGAGCACTGCAGCCCTAAAGTCCAGCCAGTCAGAGCCAACAACAACTTCTATCCACTGGACCAGTAACAACACCAACATTAGCCAATCCATCCTAAACTAAACTGCATGGCTAGTAAACAGAGAATGGTGTAAAAGGAAATAATTGGTGAGTGCTGAAGAATACACCAACATACAATTACTAACTTAATACAAATGCTACAACATCACATTTTCTTGAAAACAGTAAGACAATTTCTATTCTATTCACAATTTCTATTCTATTCACTTGCTTAAACAAGTAATCAAGAGGCAGAGCTACAAAACATGTTTGAGGAAAAAAAGGCATTAGAAGTACCTGAAAATGAATTCAAGAGAATTAGTTTTAGGTACATCAAAAGGACTGACAGAAAGGTAGAGGAAAACAAGGAAGAATTCAGGAAAGCACTATAGGAACAATCAAACAAAATAAAGGATTACAGTAAATAGAAAACCTGCAAATAGACATACAGAAGATCATTATCATGACATCAGAAATAGATAATACATTGAAGGAGAAAGGAGTTGATTTGAATCAATGGAAGCATGGATCAATGAGCTTGAAGATAAACCTCTCAATACTAGTAAACCAGGAGAACAATAAGGAAAAAGAATGAAAAAAAAAAAAAAAAATGGAGAAAAAGCCTAAGATTCATGTGGGACCGTATGAAGAGGAATAACTTCTGGGTGATTGGAATTCCAGAATTTAGAACATTTCCAGAGAAGTAGGCATTAAATGAATTTGTAAAAATCAGACCAAATTTATTAAAAAATACTAAAAGGAGACTTTGTACAGAGAACCAACAACAGCACTTAAAAATTGGAGTTAAGATATATGATAACACCACCCAGAATTCAATCCAGACATACAGATATCCCAACTATAACAATCTTACATGATTAAAAATAGCGGATCAGAAATAACAATTTAAAATCAAGACAGTTTTTTACAAAGCAAAAAGAGGGAAAAGCACAGTTACAGAATTCAGAATGGCAAGGAAGTTAATCAGATTACCATATAAGCAGACTGTTTTAATGTGAGGAAGAAGTTAGTAAATTACTGGATAACCTAATATATATATATATACATATATATATATACCACATCAAATATAAAAAATGGAAAATTATGCAGTTTTTGTAACTATTAAAAGAACAACAGTAAAGAAATTGACAAGAAAATGCACAAACAAAATGAACTCAGCACAGAAAAACATATGTTCATCACAGTGCAAAATGAAAAGTACTGGACAAGACCATTATTATAAATGTTTAAGAAAAGATTTCCATATTAAAAGAAACATTCTTTTATGGTTACCAGTGGTAGGGAGGAGAGAAGAGTAATTCACATGTTAGGGGTAGACATATGATAGTTAATTTGAGGGGAAGGCAATACAAAAGAAAAGGGAGGTGACAGATTAACAATGAAGATAGGGGAAAATATAGGGTGCTCTGCAGGGATAAATGGGATAGAGGTAAATAGTAATTTCTAAACTACTTTGAAACAGCAGTGTTGCGTGATACAGCCATTGAGATATAATCTGAATGAATAAAGGAGGGGGAAAATGTTTCGGTGCTTGGCTATTTTGTGGATATTGGTTCCTGCCAACTATTGTAAAATAGACATTTATGTGTGATACAAGTGAGTATTCAGAATTATGATTACAGAACATTTGTAAGCCCTTCTTTAGCCTACAACTGATTGGATTAGCTAAATGGGCAATTAGAATTTGTCCAGAGAAATAGTCTTCTTTTTAAGCCTTTGTGGAGCATGGGACCTTAAGCCCTACCCAGAACCTCCTGAAGTGTGACATTCGCAGTTGAAAAGACATGCAGACTGACCCAGAATTGCTATGAAAATGGACGATTCTTATTGAAAGAAAGACTTAGAGGGGGCTTGATAGTGGCTAGGGTGGAAGTGCAGTGAGGTTTGCCATCATCAATACCACAGAATACAAGGCAAAGCAGATTCAGGGCAGAGTTCCAAAACTAGGATACACACAGGTAGGAATATTTAAAAAGTTTGAAGGCTTATAGCTAGTGGAACTTGTAGCAAAAGTAAGAAATTGCCTACTTTTGAATCTGTCGGGCTCAGTTTTCTGGAGCCAACAACTTGGGCGAGACCAAAATGGCAAGACCAAGCAGGGGAGCAGACACACCATGGAAAAATGTTCCAGGAAAATTGGAGCAAAGGTGGACAATACACTTTGTCGGTTTTATTTTGTTCTGATTTTCTTTTTTTGGTATCTGTTCATTGGCCCCCGCTGTTTGTGTACCTCCATTCTGGTGACTAGAGGGGGTGCCTAAGCAAGTGGACAACCCACCAATAACTGGTGGGTTCATCTGCTATGCATGCACACAGATACTCTCAGCCCAAGAGCCAGCCCAGAACTCTTTTTTGGTTTTGTTTTGTTTTTAATATAGAATATCCAGAACAAGGGGTATGGAGAGGGAAACAGAGTTTAAAAACAAAATAGGCCAAAAATTAAATTAAATCCTGAGGTACAGCATAACAACCAACAGTGGCATCTTGAAATCTCTCAGGCAGCTTTGAAGACAAGGAGTTGAAATAAGACATTAAAGTCATATAATATTAGGCTACAGATTTAATTTTTCTTCTCACCCTCCACTCACTTTCTGTGATCATAGACTACAGTATCCAGTCTAGATGTTTTTTTTGTGTGTTTTTCCTTGTTTTCTTTGCTGTTGCTGTTTTGCTGATTTATGCTCCCCCTTCTACACTTGGGGGAATCTTTCTCTGCCTACATTACCCAAGCAGAGACAGCAACTGCTGCCATATAGTCAAGCTACAATCACACTCTATAAAACTCCAAAATCCAGGCAGGAACCAATACCAACTGCCATATACCAGGGAGGCAGACAACATCTGTGAATGTTAATCTGAGTTAAGCAATAGGAGGAAAGAAAGGGGAAGCCAATATCCTGATCACACCTACCTGAAAGCAACCAGAAAGCATAAAAAATACCAAAACACAACTCAGTTAAGTATTAAGGCCACAGATAAACACAAAATATGTCCAAGAAGCAAAATCAGATGATCACATCAGCACATGTCCAGAAACAAGATAAAATGTCTGAGACAAATGACCTAGAGGTATACCTGGACTCCATTCTGGAAGGAGGGCAGGCCTTGGAAATGCCTGAGAAAGAATTCAGAAAAATGATTATAAAATGTTTCAAAAACATTTTACAATGGAGTTGTGAAAAATAATGAAGAAATCAGGAAAGGGCTACAATAAAAGATAGACACAGCATTAGAAATAATTCAAAACTTGCAGTAAGAGGTGCAAAAGATAAATAATAGAATATTAGAAATAGACAATACATTGAAAGGGCAAAGGAGTAGATTAGAAGAGATGGAAGGCAGAACCAGTGAGCTGGAAGACAAATCTCTCAATACCACCAAGATAGAAGAACAAACACACAAAAAAGGATTAAAAAAAAAATCTGGAGAATATCTAAGATTCATGTTTGACAACATGAAGAGGAATAACTTAAGAATTATCACTATTCCAGAACAAGAAGAATCACACAAGTCCACAGAGGAAACAGTTGAAAAAACTGCTGGAAAAAAAAATTCTCTAACATCCTAAAAAGTAAAAAGATAAACATTCAAGAAGTTTAACAAGCTCCAGGAAGGATAGACACCAAAAGAAAATCACCAAGACATATCATAATCAAGCTGCGCAAAATCAAAGAAAAGGAGACACTACTGAAAGCAGCTATGGAAAAGAAAAGTGTTATATAAAAAGGCAAGCAAGTCAGATTAAGCTCGGATCTCTTCGCAGAAGCCATGCAAGCAAAATGGCAATAGGGAGAAACGCTGAAAGTAGAAAATTGCCAAGCAACTATCAACACTCATGGAAGCAGCAGTCAAGAGATCAGACGACGTATTGCATTGGGCAAATCTGCTGCACAGGAACTTTTTAAAGTTTTGAAGAGCAGAGATGTCAGTTTAAGGACTAAGGTGCGCCTGACCCAAGCCATGGTGTTTTTAATAACCTCATATGATGCGAAAGCTGCACAGTGAATAAGGAAGATCGTAGAAGAATTGATGCCTTTGAGTTGTGGTGTTGGAGGAGAATACTAAAAGTGCCATGGACTTCCAAAAGAACCAATAGATCTGTTTTGGAAGAAGTGCAGCCAGAGTGCTCTTTGGAGGTCAGGATGGCTAAGCTTCATCTCTCATACTTTGGACATATTGTCAGGAGGGAACATTCGCTGGAAAAGGATGTCATGCTGGGTAAGATGGAGGGTCAGAGAAAAAGAAGAAGACCCCCAATGAGATGGATCAGCCAGGTGGCATCATTGGTGATGTCAAGTGTGGCAGTGGTAATGAGGTTGGCCCAAGATCGGACATTGTTTCGTTCTGCTGTGCATGGGGTCGCTATGAGTCGGTTCCGACTCGATGGCACCTGACAACAACAAAAACAATCCTGTATTCTTCATGCAGGATCTTAGAGAGGGTTCAGAGTTTGGACCTGACTGGAAGGAAGAGGTGGGTAGAGGCAGGACCCACTGAGGAACACCGTGTTACAAGTGGCACCTTGCATGGTCGGGGATCTATGGGGCTGGTGAACAAATCAGTTTCTTGTGGGGGAAAAGGAGAAGAGATCACAGAAGATGAGGCTTTGGGAGAGACAATCACTGCCCTTCTCCCTTACAGGCCGGTCATCCAGAATAACCTTTGACACTCTTGACACTTTGGGTATAAAAACCAAGACCTGAAATGAGCTCTTTTCCCTTACCTCACATTGGCAATTTCCCACATTTGGAATTCTAATGCAGGCCCATAAAGTACCTTTCCAAAAGAGATTTAACTGCAAAATGGTATTAAAAGAGAGGGACCCATTAATAAGCCATCGTTCTTGGTTCTTAATGGTGTACTTGGGCCAGGCTATATTACAAAAGATTACTTTCTTTTTCTGAGTTTCCTCTGTAGGAAGGTATCCCCAGTGAGTTAGGAAATAGTCTAAAGGCTAGTCTTTTGTTATGATTGAGGTTAGGCTCATGGTAGACTGGCCCTTTCACAAACAGTGGCCAACAATTAGAAGAACACAGGTGGCTGGATATAAGCCTTCTAACCCCCCAGGTATAAACCTCTTCCATCTGCCTATGTTCCTTAAGTGTCAGTCTAAAAAGAAGTTGGTCACTTTTCAAATGCTTTGGTTTAACAGGACCTGGGATGAAAATAAGTTGCCTTACCTCACTTTAGCAAAGAGTAACCTGGACCAGAGGTGGATCACAAATGTGTCAAAATAGTCCTCACTATCCTGGCATTAAGGAAGACCTCACTATCCTGGCATAAGGAAGACCATAGAAAAATTGATGCATTTGAGTTATGGTGTTGGAGGAGAATATTGAAAGTGCCATGGGCTACCAAAAAACAAACAGATCTGTGTTGGAAGAAGTTCAGCCAGAGTGCTTGTTGGAGGCCAGGAAGGCCAAACTTTGTCTCTCATACTTCAGGCATATTGTCAGGAGGGATCAATTGCTGGAGAAGGATATCATGTTTGGTAAGGTGGAGGGTCAGAGAGAAAGAGTAAAACCCCCAGCAAGATGGATTGGCAAAGTGGCAGCATCAACGGGGTCAAACATGGCAACAATAGTGAGGTTGGCCCAGGGCCAGGCAATGTTTCATTCTGTTGTGCATAGGGTCACTATGAGTTGGTACTGACTCAATGGAACCTAACAACAACAACAATATCCTGGCATTTGTGCACATAGACAACAAATACTCCCAGAAACCAGTGCAGGGGAGTACTCCCTTTCATATTGTTCCAGAGAGAGTAAAGTGTCTGAAGGCAAAGGAAGGTCTGATCCACAGTGCCCAGTTGACAAAGAGAACAAGATAACTGTCCAAGAGTTCAATTTCATTCCACAATGGGCCCAAGAAGATATTCGCACAAGAAAGAAAAATAAGTCTTTGAAGTCTGTCTGTATAATTCAGGGAAGTAAGACTCACTAGGCATAAGAATAATGTTCACTGCTCTCACAGTGAGTGTGAATGAGAAAAGTTCTTAAAAACCAGTTAAGAGAAGGCTCAGGCTTGACCTGGAACCAAGGTCCTAAGCGAGTCAAATGAGTAGGAATTGTTGAGCAGAGAGATCAGTTGAAGATTCCAAGGGTCAAATGATGAATCAGAAGAGGGTCTTGTTGTTAAGTGCAATTGAGTTGATTCCAACTCATAGCTACTCGCTATAGGGTTTTTGAGGAGTGACTGGTGAGTTTGAACTGTCAACCTTGCAGTCCAGCGTATTATCCAGCAGTGCCACACCAGGACTCCAGAACAGGGTTTTGTTGTCGCTGTTGCTGTTAACTGCCACTGAGTCCATTCTGACTCATCATGACCCTGTACAGGATTTCCAAGGAGGAGTTGGTGAATTTGAACCTCTGACCTGCAGTTCAAATCAACCTTGAAGTCCAATGCATTATCCTTCTGCATCACACTAGAACAGGGTCTTGTTAAGTGCCATCGAGTTGGTTCCAGCCCATAATGACCCTGTATAAGGTTCCTGAGGAGCATCTGGTGAGCTTGAACTGACATCCTTGTAGTTCAAATGACTTTGTAGTCTGGCACATTAACCTACAGCACCACACCAGGACTCCAGGGGTCTTGTTGTTGTTGTTAGGTGTCATCAAGTCAGTACAGATTCATAGCGACCTTATTATGCACAACAGAACGAAACACTGCCCGATCCTAAGCCAACCTCACTATCATTGCCACGCTTGAGCCCATTGATGCTGCCAATTTGTCAATCTATCTCCTGGGGGTCTTCCTCTTTTTCTCTGATCTTCCACCTTACCAAACATGATATCCTTTTCCAGTGACTGGTCCCTCCTGACAGTATGTTCAAAGTATGGGAGATGAAGTTTGGCCATCCTGGCCTCCAAGGAGCACTCTGGCTGCACTTTTTCCAACACAGATCTGTTGGTTCTTTTGGCAGCCCATGACACTTAATTAGCAGAAAGAGGTGAAAGTTTGCAGGAATAGCTCCAGAAACCAAGACTCGCTAGAGGGCAGTTGAAGGATGATAAATGTGAGCGAAAGGTACAGCAGAGTCCTCAGTCAGGGAGTAGCACAGATAAGAAGCAAGAAAAGATTTCCAGTTGGTCTTGTGGACATAAGCCCCTAATCATGAAGACTGACTGTAGCTTTTGGGCACTCAAACCGTTCACTAAGTCCAATCCCCATCTGTGGAAGAGTCCAGGGCTAGGTCCTTAATGAGGTGATCAATCCTGTGTCTGTTCCTCCTTCTTGGGTATTTGATCCCCTCATGTAGGAGGAATCAGGTCTTCCAACTTAACGGCCCAGGGGACTTGAATCCCTTTTGGTGACTTTGAAGACAAAGCAGAATGCAGGGAAGAAGTACTCAGAAGCACAGATGTATAAGGTGCCCTAAGAGAACAATAACTCACAATTCTACAGAATCCAATTAAAAGAATGAAAAAGCAGATAGTAAAAACATAGATAATGAATAGATTCTAGTACATAGAAAAGAAGGTTCCTCAGAGGATCCTAGAAAGGGAATGGACCCACCAGCAGCAAGTAATCAAAAGGGTTTCAGTGGACATTTATTACTGACTGGCATAGGCCCAATCCTGCCCTGGGGTTCTCTACAGACATAGCACCAAATGTCCCACCAGAGTTGCAAGCAAACATATACTAGGTTGGTCTACTGTAAACTAGAAAGCCATTAAATATAGTATTAAAGAAGCTAATACAGAAAAATACTTGCAGGGGATATGTGCCATAGACAGCAGAGCCTCCCTCTGCTGATAGTTTAAGGTGTTTTTTATTGTGAGGAGCTAAGCCGCATAATTGATTCATCCAGATTTCAAAAAGGAGGCACTGGAAGCCAGTTATGTGGATGTTAATAGGTAGCTATTAGGAATCCTGGTGTGGCGCTATGGGTTAATGCGCCAGACTTAAAAGCCATTTGAACTGCAAGGTCAGTGGTTTAAGCTTACCAGCTGCTCCTTGGAAACTCTATACAGGTTCACTATGGGTCGGAACTGACTCGACATCCCTTAACAACAACATTAGGAGTTAGCTATTATAATAGGAGTCCTGGTGTGGCGCTGTGGGTTAATGGGCTGGACTGCAAAGTTGATTTGAACTGTAAGGTTGTTGGTTCAAGCTCACCAGCCCCTGCTCGGAAACATTATACAGGGTTTCTATGGGTCAGAACAGACTCAAAGGCACTTAACAACAATCGATATTTGATAGCTGGGTAGGCGGATAGGAGGGATATTCACAAATGCCCCTGGTTTTCAGATGCACAAAGAGATAAGTGTGATTGTGGGTTTGTTTTTATCTTGTGCATATCCTGCTCACCTGACATGATAGTTTCTTTTTTATCTCTTGTCCATATTTTGCCCCTGTTCTTTGTACTTAGAAGTTCTCTTTTTTTTTATTGATCTTTTTTCCTCCTGTCATAGAAAAGAAAGTACTAACAGCAGCACTAGGTAACTTAAACAGATTTGGTACCAGGAGAGTGGGGTGCTGCTCCAATAGATACCGAAAATATGGAAACCTAATATTAAAAGTCTAGATGGCCAAGTTGGAAAAATGGGTGTCAAAGACAATTCTGATGAAGATTCAGAAGACATGAGATCTATAAAACTGGAGATGGTACAGAAGGTGAGAAGCAGTGGCAGGGAAAGTGAAGTAGCAGAACCAGAAGACCAATACAAGAAGGCACAGAAGCTGAGTCAACAAGTGAGAGAACTGAACATTTTCATGCAGGAGGCTTCCTGGCAAAGCGGACTTGGACATTTCTTGATGAAGTTAGGCTGTCTGACCCACAGAGCTAGAAAGCTGATTGCATTCCCGCTAAGGCCTACTCCTGGAGTAAGGTGCCTCTGGATACGTATAAGTACAGTTGAAGAGTTTTTTAACATTTTCTCAAGAATAGAGACCAGGCTGACATCTTCTAAAAATCAAGGAACAAGAGAAGCAGAGTAACTTCAGTCTGAAAATGTAGTGCCATGATTGTGAGGTTCTCAAAGAGATGAACTTTGAACTATGGGTTCTAAGGTTGAAAGCACAATTTCTTCAGTTTCAAGGAGTCAACTTCTTCACCTGCTTGCTTCTGGAATGTGGAGTTGCCATTAAAATGGGGCCTCTGCACAGAGCTGAGGTGCAGAGCTGCCATACCCTAAGGGGAAAAAAAGAACTTGTTGGGACTGAGAGGCTGGGCCCACCACTCTAGGAGATGAAGTAGGAGAATGAAGCTACCCAAAGTCAAGAGTGCAGAGTTGCTATTCCAGTGGGCCTGATTTTGTCCAGAATCCAGAATGGATAGCCAACATCAAGAGTCTGGAGAGAAAGGCCATTGTCTGTCTAGATGGACACAGAAAACAGAGGATTATTTTTAAATCTTGAGAACTAACATAAATTGTTCTGCTGGGTTCTCACTTTGCTTAATGCCTGTTATATCTTCTTTATCTCCAACTGCTCCTATATGCCGTAGAAATGTATGCCTTGTAGCCTGTTCAACCATTGTATTTCGGAAGCAGATAACTTGCATTCTAGATTTACAGATAATGATAAATTTTACCTTGGGTTAACATTTGGGTATGAAAGACTTTAGGGATGATATAATGAGGTGAAAGAGTTTTGCATATAGTAATAACTTACATTGGGGTGGGGCACCAAAGGGTAGAATGGAAGTACAGTGACTCTTTAGGGTAAGTACTGGACTGCAAACCACAAGTTCTGTTGTTTGAGACCACTAGCCACAGAATGGGAGAAAGATGGGACTTTCTGCTCCAGTAAAGCCTATACAGGGAGGCATAACCCAATCAGTGGCACTTAACAATAACGATAACAACAAGGGTTGTTGTTGTTGTTGTTAAGTGCCATCGAGTCGGGTCCGACCCATAGCGACCCTGTACAGGGTTTCCGAGGGTGTAAATCTTTATCTTTCTCCCGCGGAGCGGCTGGTAGTTTCGAACCGCTGACCTTAAGGTTCGCAGCCCGATTCGTAACCACTACGGTGGAATGTCACAAATTGAATTGTGTCTTCCCAAAATATTGTGTCAACTTGGACCATGGTTTGGCAGCTATGTGATGATTTTCCATATATGATCTGATGCAATAAAAAAAATAAGAGGATTAAGGGTGAGATTGTTGGTGTTGTTGTAGGTGCTGTCAAGTTGGTTCTGACTCTTACTGATGCTACACACAGCAGAATGAAACACTACCTTGTCCTGAGCCATCCTCACAATTACTGTTACATTTGATACCATCGCTGTTGCTAATGTGTCAATCCATTTCATTGGAGGCCTTCCTCTTTTTCACTGACCCTCCACTTTATCAAGCATGATGTCTTTCTCCAGGGACTGGTCCTTCCTGATAACACATCTGAAGTATGAAAGATAAAGTCTCACCATCCTTGCTTATAAGGAGCATTCTGGCTGTACGTCTCCCAACACAGATTTATTTGTTCTTCTGGTTGTTCCTTGTACTTTTAATACTCTTCATCAACACTATAATTCAAATGCATCAATTCTGCTGTCTTCATTATACATCTTTCATATGCATATAATAAGTCTTTTTAGCTTTCAGCACTTTAAAGAGATCTTTTGCAACAGATTTGCCCAGTGCAATTACATTTTCTGTTTTATTGACTGCTGCTTCCATGGGCATTGATTGTGGATCCAAGTAATGTAATATCCTTGATAATTTTAATGTTTTTGCTGTTTACTGTGTTAATGCTTATTGATCCAGTTGAAACATTTTTTTGTTTTGTTTTCTTTATGCATGCTGAAGCATAATTCAGACTAAAGACTGTAATCTGTAATGTTCATCAACAAATGTTTCAAGTCCTCTTCTTGTTCAGCAAGCAAAGTTGTATTACATACATATGGCAGGTTCTTAATGAGATTTCTTCCAGTCCTCATGTTGCATTCTTCTTCATAGTTTCTAGTATTATTTGCTCAGTACACAGATTGTATACATAGACGGAAAGGATACAAGACTTACACATACCTTTATATTAAACCACACAATATTCCTATGTACAGGTTTTATATATGCAAAATAAAATATTCTGCTTTTCCATTCTTTGCAATGTTATCTCTCATTATCTTTCTATATATATATATATATATTGTGTTTCACACAATTGAATGTTTTTGCATAGTAAAATAGAAAGAAAGAAAGAAAGAAAGAAAGAAAGAAAGAAAGAAAGAAAGAAAGAGAAGTAAACATCCTTCTGTTTAGTCTCTGCTTTTAGCCAAGAGACAATCTGACATCAGCAATGTCATTCCATGTCCTCCTTGGAATCTGGCTTGAATTCCTGGGGCAGTACCTTGTCCAAATAATGCTCAATAATTTTTGAATTGTCTTCAGTAAATTCTATTTGCATATGCTATTAATGATATTGTGCAATAATTTCTGCGCTAACTTCTATCATCTTTTTTGGAATGGGCACATATGTAAATTTTTTCCATTCAGCTGTACGGTAGCTGTCATGCAAGTTTTTCAGTACAGACAAGTTATTTTGAAACATCTCAATTCCTGAAGCCCTGTTTTTGTTTTTTTTTTAACCAATGTCTTTAGAGTAGCTTGAACTTGCTTCAAAGCAATACTATCTTGATCATAAGCTATCTTTTCAAATAGTTGAATATCAAGGAATTCGTTTTGGTACAGTGACTATTATTCCCTTTCACCAACTTTCAATTTTTCCATTCATCATTTCTCATTTTGTCCAAAGAATCATTCAATTTTGCCAGTTGAGTCTTTGACTTTTTCTTAAGTTCTTTCAATTTGAGAAATGCCAATCATGTTCTTCTCTCTCTCTCTCTCTCTCTCTCTCTCTCTCTCTTTTGGTTACTTTATTTCCAGTTCTTTGCACATTTCAGTATAATAAAACCTTTTTTCTTCTTGAATGGCTCTTTGAAATTTTCTGTTCGCATCTTATACTTCATCATTTCTTTCATTTCCTTCAGCTACACTATGTTTAAGAACAAGTTTCAGATTTTCTTCTTACATACATGTTAATCATTTCTTCCTTTCCTGTCTTTTCAATGAAGTTTAATGTTCTCTAGGAGTCCTGGTATGGTGCTGTAGGCTAATGCATAAGACAGCGAAGTCACTTGAATTACAAGGTCGGTGGTTCAAGCTCAAGGTTGGTGGTTCAAGCTCACCAGCTGCTCCTTGGAAACCTTATACAGGGTCGCTATGGGTCAGAATTGACTAGATGGCACTTAACAACAACAACATGATTAACATCCTTGATGTCATCCCAAAATTCCTTTTATCTTCTGTCATTAGTGTTCACTGTTTCGTTCTGCTGTGCATGGGGTCAGTATGAGTCGGTTCCAACTCGATGGCACCTGACAACACAACAACAACATAGATGCAAATATCAGAGACTGGTAACTGAGTACACACCTCCTTCTTAAACCTTCATAAACATAAATGGTGCTGAAACATTGCTTAGTGTATTGAACATTACTGTGAAATACATTTATTATAAAATAGTTTAAGATTTCCTAGAAGAGAAGTTTGAACAAAGGGATTTAATTCACCTTCAGAAAAATCAACATAAGTATTTTTAACTATGGTTTGATTGATTCCATAGCAACGTACTTGTCAATTTTTAAGCAAGCTGGATAGACTGTGCTTGGCTTATTTGTAATATCCTAGATTTCCTAAAAAAAGCTTTGGTAGCATAGTGGTTATGAATCGGACTGCTAACCTCAAGATCGGCAGTTCAAAACTACCAGCAGTTCCATGGAAGAAAAATGAGGCGTTCTGCTCCCGTAAAGATTTACAGCCCTGGAAATGCTGTGTAGGGTCACTATGAGTTGGAACTGACCCCACGGTACTTAATAACAACAACATATTTCCTAAAAGAAGCGAGAAAAGAATAGGAAGAAAATTTTGTCATTACAGTTTAGATAAAGAAGTTATGATGGAAGTTAAAATTCTTGAGATATAAATATATACAAAATTGATTGTGAAAAGGGACATTTCTGTGATTCAACCAAGTTATAGAATCTTTCAGGGATAAAATAACCAAAAGAGAAGTTGTTTACCATCAAAGCGAATACTAATTTCTTTATCCCTGGAGACTACATCTATTGTAGATATTGTCATTGAAAAAGGACTTTAATTCAAACACATCTAATGACATTATAGGTTAATTTTATTTATTAGGAAATCTCCAAATTACTTTAACATTTCTGGCTATTAAATAAGTTTAGGTGGGTTTTTAAATTGTTAATGATTGTCTTTCATTGCAAAGCAGAAAAGTGTTTGATAAATTTCCTCTTCCTTCTGGAACTCTAAGACAAAGATTTGATACCCAGGGCAACAATAATTTATTGTAATGACCTTTAACACAAGGGAAAGACAATAGCATTATGTTTAATTTTGCCCCCTATCACAACTTTTATCATTGATATCCTCATCTTTAGGCATAAATAGTCTGTTATTAGTAATAAAATTAACATTTATAAAAGAATTGTTGTTTTTGTTGTTAAGTGCCACTGAGTAATTTCTGACTCCTGGGGATCCTGTATAGGGTTTCTGAGGTTCCTAATTTATAAATGAAAGATAGGTTTATTTGTAGTGTTGATGAAGAGACTCAGAAGTATTTTTATTTTATATGCAGCACATCCTGTTGTAACAGAAAATACCAACATTTCTTTAAATAGTGAGTCAGTTATCTGACTGTGGTTATTTTTCTTTTAAAAGTATAGACATAGGTCTAGTCATATTGGAACAATTAGGACATTTAAGATTCATTATAGCTGTTTGTTCCAACTCTGCCTGAGCACTTAATGAACCCTTATTTTTATTTAGAAGCATGTCACATCCCATTTCTATCTGTCCTCTATCACCACTAGAAATTTCCTATTCATTGTTTAATTCAATGTTTTCCATTCAGTGTTTAATACGAGCTTGTTGTTGTTAAGTGTTGCCAAGTCGGTTCCAGCCCATAGCAACCTGTATAGGGTTTCCAAAGAGCAGCTGGTGAGTTTGAACTACTGACCTTGTGGTTCAAATCACCTTTGGAATCTAGTGCTTATCCTAGAGTGCCTCACCAGAACTCCACATAAGAACTTATTATTAGGTGCCATTCAGTTGGTACCAACTTACGTACAATAGAAATACTGCCCAGTCCTGCAACAATCTCACAATTATTGCTACACTTGAGCCCATTGCTACAGCCACTGTGCCAAAACACTGGGAAGAAAATTACCAATAAAACATATTGCCTTATTTCAATGAGGTTACAACATTTTAGAATGAGGTAAACTTGAAAACATAAAATTGAAGTGAAAGATCCCTGAGGACTTACAATTGGCTATACTGGGGTTGTTTTGTGACTGGAGCCTAGAATTCATGACTGGTCTCATGATAACATAATAGCTAATTACAAGAGGCAGTGAAAATATATATTGTATAGAATTATTCAATCATGGCATCTGAGAGGCATATTTTGCTAAAAAATTGAAAGAATCCATAAAAATAATGACTTTGAACAAAATACAATAAGCTGTCTGAGTTACTTGTGCTGATATAACAGTAATACCACAAGTGTATGATTTCAACAAACAGATATTTATTCTCTCATAGTTGTTGTTGTTAAGTGCTATTGAGTTGGTTCAGATCCATAGCAACCCTGAATAGGGTTTCCAAGAAGTAACTGGTGAGTTTGAACCACCAACCTTGCAGTTTGAACCAATGGTCAAAGGCTTATCCTGCAGCACCACACCAGGCTCCATCATGATGGTGGCAGTGGTCTTTCTTTGAGGGTTCCTTGGTTGAGTCCATGCTTCCAAACTTTGGGTTAACAATCTAGTATGTTAACCATTTGAATCACCTAGAGACTCTGTGAAAATGAAAAGGAACGCTTTTGTCTTAGGAGCTCTGGTTTGATTGCAATGGTAAAACAATAATATGTAGGGAGGAACAACTGGAGATGAAGAGAAAATATTTCCTAAAATTAATAGAAAACAATCAGAGTTGTAGAGAAGAAAGCAAAATATAAGAAGATATGAACAAACAAAAATAAAACTAGAAAATATTAGTGGCATTGTCTCAGGCTTAACCTATATATGATTATTATTCACAACAGCCAACAATCATGATATACTGTCTCTTTATGCAGCACTTCCTTACTTATACCATCTTCCAGAATGTGCTTCTCCACACATTAATCCAATATTCATTCATCTCTAGCTGTCCTCTTTCATTATCATTAGATTGCATGGAATACTTTCTTCTTTATTCTTCGGTATCTAAGTAATAGTTACAACAATTGCCATTTAAACAAGAGAACACTTATAACTTTCAACTAAAAGTCTTTGTACCAACAAGAATATTATATACTTCAAGAAAAGTAGGGTCTCAAATATAGTAGTCTCTGTAGATTGCTAGTGTCTCTAAAATAATTTCCATCTAAACACAAACTTCCCATAATCTTCGGAAATCCTATCTCCTGTCTATAATAGGCAGTCTGGAAAGTACACTCAAAAAGTACTATTCCCACTCCCAGTGTCAAAATTATGGAGAGATGAAAGGCTGTCACCCAGAATGGCTCTTGGTCATTATTAATTGGCTAATAGAAGTATATGATATCATTGTTCATCTAACTGTCACTAAACATTTAGACTGTAAAAAAGTACAATCACTGCTTAATAACATGCAGAAAAGAATGCCTAAGACTGGTTGTTGTCACTGTAAGGTTAATTAGGTATTCTAGAGAGGAAATGTCAACATTCAGGGAGGCAGTAGTCAATAAATCAAATGACATATCGCACTAGGCAAATAAGCTGCACAAGACTTCTTTAAAGTGTTAAACAGCAAAGATGCCAGTTTGAGGACCAAGGTGCTTCTAATCCAAGTCATGGTTTTTTAAATTGACTCATATGCACATGAAAGTTGGACTATGATAAGGAAGATCACAGACGAATCAATTTAGGAGCCCTGGTATGGCTCTGCGGGTTAATGTACTGAACTGAAAGGTCAGTTTGAACTGCAAAGTTGGCAGTTAAAGCTCACCAGTCACTCCTTATACACCCTATACAGGGTCTCAATGAGTTGGGATTGACTCGACGGCACTTAACAACAACAACAACATTGGATTAGAATATTTAAAAAGCCATGAACTGCCATAAGAATAAAAAAAAAAAAAAAATGAAAAGCCAGGAATTTGCTGGGGAAAAAAAAAAAAAAATCTGTGTTGGAAGAAGTACAACCAGAACGCTCCTTAGAAGCCAAGATGGTAAGAATTTATCTGTTATACTTCAGACATGGAAGAAATGAGGAGGTATAAGAGTGGAACAGAACATTTCAAAGGTCAGCTCAAGAAGACAAAGTCAAATATTAAAACAAAGTGTAAAGTGTGCAAAAATTTGGAATAAGAAAACCAAAAAGGAAGAACGTGCTCAGCATTTCTCAAGTTGGGGGAACTGAAGAAAAAAATTCAAGCCTTAATTTTCATTATTGAAGGATTATCTTGATAAATTATTGAATGATACAGAAAGCATCAAAAGAAGATAGAAGGAATGTACAGTCATTGTAACAAAAGGAAATGGTTGATGTTCAACCATTTCAAGAGATAACATTTGATCAAGAGCCAATGATACTGAAGAAAAAAGTCCAACATGTATTGAAAGAATTGGCAAAGAGCAAGGCACCAGTAATTGATGGAATAAAAATTGAAATCTTTCAAGAAAGAGGCGGCACAGGAAGCACTCACTCATCTCTGCCAAGAAAATTGGAAGACAACTATTTGGCCAACAGATTGGAAGAGATCAGTATATGTGCCAATTCCAAAGAGAGGTGAACCAATAGAATGTGGAAATCATTGGACAATATCTTTGATATTCCATGCAAGTAAAGTTTTACTAAAGGTAATACAGAAATGGCTGCAAGCATACATTAAAAGAAAACTTCCAGTGGTTCGAGTTGGATTCAGAAAAGCAAGTGGAATGAGGGATATCATTGCTGATGTCCGATGGATCTTGGCTGAAAACAGAGAATATCAGAAAGATGTTTACCTGTGCTTTATTGACTACGCAAAGGCTTTCGATTGTGTGGATCATGACAAACTAGCAACAACATTGAAAAGCATGACTATTCTGGAACACTTAATTGTGCTCATGAGGGAATTGTACATGGACTAAGAGGCAGTTTGAACAGAACCTGTGAACACTGATTTTTTTTACAATTAAGAAAGAATACAACAAGGTTGTATTCTTTCACCATATTTATTCAACCTGCATGCTGAACAAATAATCTGATGCACTGGGTTAGCTGAAGAAAAATGTGGCATCAGGATTGGAGGAAGACTAACAACCTGTGATATACAGATGATACAACCTTGTTTGCTGAAAGTGAAGAAGCCTTAAAATACAAACTGATGAAGATCAAAGACCACAGCCTTAGGTATGGATTGCATTTCAATGTAAAGAAAACAAAAATCCTCACCACTGGACCAATAAACAACATTCTTATCAGTGAAGAAAAGATTGAAGTTGCCAAAGACTTCATTCTTCTTGGATCAAACATCAACACTCATGGAAACAGCAGTCAAGAAATCAAATGACATATTTAATTAGGCAAATCTTCTGTACAAGACTTTTTTAAAGTGTTGAAGAGCAAAGATTGAGGACTAAGGTGTGCCTGACCCAAGCCATGGTATTTTCAATAACTTCATATGCATGTGAAAGCTGGACATTGAATAAGGAAGACCATAGAAGAATTGATGCTTTTGAATTACGGTGTTAGAGGAGAATACTGAAAGTGCTATGGGCTGCCAAAAGAACCAATAGATCTGTGTTGGAAGAAGTGCAGCCAGAGTGCTCCTTGGAAGCTAGGATGGCCAAACTTCGTCTCTCATACTTCAGATATATTATCAGCATGGACCAGTTGCTGGAGATGGATATCATATTTGATATGGGGAAGGATCAAAGAAAAGAGGGAGACCTCCAGGGAGATGTATTGTCAAAGTGGCAGCATTGCATCAATGGACTCATGTGTGGCAACAATTGTGAGGTTGGCCCCGAGCAGTGTTTCATTCTGTTGTGCATAGGGTTGCTATGAGTTGGTACCGACTCGATGGCTACTAACAACAACAACAAACTTCAGCCATGTTATCAGGAGGGACCATTTCCTGGAGAATGACATCATGCTTGGTAAAGTGGAACATCAGAGTAAAAGTGGAAGACCCTAAGGAGATAGATTGACACAGTGGCAAAAACAATGGGTTCAAGTGTAACAACAATTGTGAGAATAATGCAGGACCAGGCCATGTTTTGTTCTGTTGGGCATAGTGTCACTGAGAGTTGGATACTACTTGCTGGCACTTAACTACATACAGCAAAGGGAAAATGAGGCAAAATTTGGGAATGAAGATAAAAAGTATCAGTCAAAGCATGTGAGACTTAGAAAATTTCCTTCGTGAATTTCTTTTTATTGAGTTACAACAAATTCACATTATACTTTCAAATCTCAAGTAAATTTCTGACAAAAAGCAACTAATTAGGAGTAAAGTTAATATTGACAACCATCAGTATCTACAATTGCAAATGCTAAACCTTTATATTATGCTTGTGCTTAGATGTGTATATTCTGACTTTAAAACAGTCACATGTGGATTGCCACATGTGACATGTTATAAAGACATGAAAAGACAATTTTAGCTCTTCTCTGTCCCCCTAGTCTCTCATTTCCATTACTTCTTCTTGGTTTCTATCCCCAGGCAATTTTATAGCCCCAATGTTTTTATTATTATCTTACTATATGCAGACTGTTTAGCTTTAGTTTCAATAACATTTACTAGTCATTCCAAGGGAGAAAGATGAGGCTTTCTTCTCCCATAAAGATTTACAGGCTTATAAAGCCTTTACAGGGTCACTAAGATTTGGAACCAATTCCATGCCACCTAACTATTACCACCATCTATCTATATCCATCACTTTCAAATTTCCACTCTGTAGCATTTCTGTGTATCTGAAACATATACAATAAAAGGGTAAATCGAAAAGACAAATTGTGTTAAGAAAAGCTGTCTTATTATTTGTTTCATTTCTATTGCTATTGGCATTTGTTATAGAAATAATAGAAGCCCTGAAAATAATTTTTACTGTATTAGAAACAAGAGGATAGAACCCATCCAACTTTGATAGGTAAGAAATAAAAAAAAAAAAGTTCTGAAACATGAAAATTTTAAGACTAAAAGGAAAGCAGATGAATCAAACCCTGGACAAATATGAAATGTCCATATTATGCGGAAAACACCAAAGTTTTGCAAAACACCACACCTCTGTCTTCCAAATAAGTATTTCGGTTTCTGGGCCTCATGCTCAGTCTTTGATTCTCTCATTCAATTGTACAAGTTTCTGTGCTACTGTTTGAGCCCCACCAGTTATCCTACTTCCTAAATTCTCAATCTACTGCAGTCAATACTTAGATTTCAACAAGTTCTTTAATAACTCATAACTGAAAGTGTCTAGTTACCCAATTGCAGGTTAGTAAAGAAGAATAAAAGAAGCTCCATTTTCAATGACTGTATCCTTTATTGAAATAGATTCCACTCCTCATAGGTAATTAACATGACTGTCAGAACCCAAAAAAACCACAATGACAGCTGGCCTATATGGCGTAATTAGTGATTTTGAAACATTACTTTTAAAAACTATGCTACAATTTTATTTCATCTTTATTTATTTCTCCCTCTATAATCTTTCTAGCATAAACATGGCCCTGGTTTCAGTGTCCACTGATATCTCAGTGATTATCATCCCACCACCTCTACCATCTGGTCTAATCTCTGCACTTATCTGAACTTCCAACCTATATACCCAAATATTCATTCAATATTGTACCTGAATACCTCAAAGGGAATTGAATTTATATAGAGAGAACCTAACTCCTTAATTTCTTCTCAAATCTGGTATTTCATAGTGTTCCCTAATTCATAGAATGAATCCCAACCTTTTCAGACTAAAACCTAGATTTTATCCTTAAATTTTCTATGACTACATGAAAGAATAATCAGTAATTGGAAAATATGGCCTTCATGATAGAAATTATGCTGAGATAACATGAAAAATTTTGCAGCAACAATGGCATATTAATTGCAAATATCATTTTCAATATAAACAATAACCATACATGTGGACCTCACTCAATAGAATACACAGAAATCAAATTGGCTGCATCTCTGAACAGAGACAATGGAGAAGCCAAATTATGTCAGTTGGAATTATGCCAACTGTTAACTGCAGAACAGAACATCACTTGCACATATGCAAGTTCAAGTGGAGATAGAAAAAATTCAAATAATTCCATGGTTACCAAAATAGAACCCTGAGCATATGCAACCTGAAATTAGAAACCATTTAAAGAAGAGATTTGATACATTGAACAATAATAATAAATGACCAGATAAGTTCTGAAATGACATCAAGGGCATTATGCATGGAAAAAAAAAAAAAAAAAGTCATTAAAAACATAGGAAAGAAAGAAAAGACCAAAATGGATTTAGAAAATAACTTGAAACCTGCTCTTGAATGCAAAGTAGCTGAAGTGAACAGAAGATATGATGAAATAAAAAAGCTGAACCAAAGATTTCAAAGAACAACTTGGGAAGAAAAAGATTTATAATCGAATGTGAAAAGCTTGGGCTTAGAAAACAACAGGGAAGAAATGCACATGCTTTCAAGCTGAAAGAACTCAAGACACGTATTCAAGCTTCTACATGTAGGATGAAGGACTCTAAATGTAAGACTGTGAATGAAGTAAGAAGCATCAAGGAAAGGTGGAAGGAATATAAAGAATCACTACATACTAAAATGGATTTATTGTTATTCAAAGATTCAGGAGGTAGAATATAATAGAGAGCTGATAATATTGAAGGTATTGGCAAAAAACAAAGCTCCAGGAATTGGTAGAATACAAACCGAGTTTCTCAACAAAGAAATGCTAGGCTAGACGTATTTATTTGGTCATGCAAAGAAATTTGGAAGACAGCTACCTAGCTAACTTACTGAAAGAGATCAATATTTGTGCTCAATCCAAAAAAAGGTGATCTGACAATGTAAAAATTATTCAGCAAGATTATTAATATCACAAATTTTTCTTAACATAATTTAAAAACAATCCTAGCAGTACATCAAGAGAGCACATTCAGAAATATTAGCTGGATTCAGTAGAAGATATGCAACAGGGATTTCAGAAATATGTTGATCTGTGTTTGATTGACTATGCAAAAATATTGGATCACAACAAGTTATGGATAACATTGTGAAAAGTGGTGATTTTAGAACATTTAATGGTGCTCATGAGGAATCTATAGACCAAGATGCAGTCATGCAAACCAAACACGTGGTACTGCATAGTTTAAAATCTGGACAATTGTGTGTAATGATTGTATCCTTTCATCATATATATTCAATATGTATGTTGAACATGTAATACAAGAAACTGAGCTATATGAAGAAGAACACAGAATCACGATTGAAGGAAGACTCATTAATAATGTGCGATATACAGATGACATAATCTTTCCTGCTGAAAGTGAAGTGGACTTGTAGCACTGAAGAAGATCAAAGGCTGCAGTGTGGATTACACCTTAACATAAACAAAACATATATCCTCACAATTGGATAAATGGAGAAAATATTGAAGTTGTCAAGGATTTATTTCTATGTACATCCACAATTAGTGCCTATGGAAGCAGCTAGGTAGCTGTCAATCAGTGCCCAGTCAATTAGCTAGGTAGCTGTCTTCCAAATTTCTTTGCATGGACAAATGAATACTTCTAGCTTAGCATAAATGAAAGGATGTATTGTATTAGGAATGTTACAATCCTGGGAGTGTTACAAAAGCCCTCTTTAAAATGCTAAAAAGCAAAGATGCCTCTTTGAGGACTAAGATGCACCTGACTCTGGTCCTTGCAGTTTTAATTGCCTCATATGCATGTGAAAGCTAGACAATGAATAAGGAAGAACAGAGAATCTCATTGCCTTTGATTTATGGTGTTGGCAAAGAATATTGAATACACTAGTATTCCCAGAGGAACAAACAAATCTAATTTAGAGGATGTACAAACAGAATGCTTCTTAAAAGTGAGGATGGTAAAGTGTCAACACCTCCCCACACCCCAAAAAAGGAAGAAGTTTATGGAGATGGATTGGCACAGTGGCTACAACAATGGGCTAAAACATAGCATTGATTAGGTTAATATAGGATCAGACAGTGTTTTTTTTTTTTGTTGGTGCAGACAATGTTGCTTTGAATAGGAACTGATTCAAGAGCAACAACAAACATTATTTTAGTTTGATAACTAGCACATATAAAACTTAACAAATGCTACCTATTTTTAAAAATGCTTTTCATACATTAACATATCTAATCATTGTAACAACAAAAAACAGGAGTTTTAATTCTCTTTTACAGAGGAAGGATAGTCCAAGATCACATGTCTATTAAGTGTCAGAACTTGGGTAAAATCTGTGGAGTCTTGGTGCAAGGCTCCATGTTCTTGCTAAACACAATCTAACAAACACTTGACAAGTGTTTGTTAAGGAGTCTTTCTTTGGGTGGTGCAAATTGTTAACATGGTCAGCTGCTAACTAAAAAGTTGAAAGTTCACGTCTGAGAGGTACCTAAGAAGAAAGGCCTCTAATGGTTTAGGTTTTGTGTAAACTGGACTGGGCCAGGATTCTCAGTGGTTTGGCAGTTACTACATAGCAATTTCCAAAGATGAAATTTACTATGAGCAGCCAATCAACTGAAAGGCAATTTCCTCAGAGGTATAGCCTGATCCCAATATACTGGATACTTGGACAAACCTAGTTTGCTTTTTTGCATAATCTCAATTTGGCACCTGGCTTGCAATCTGACCTCTGATTCTTTGGAGTGGGCTGCTGTGTTGCCAGATGATCCTGGGAGTGTCAATAGCCTGGCATCTTACTTGTGGACCTTGCATTTATTTTCCTCTGAAGCCAGAAGATTGTCATGTAACATGCTGATCTTAAATTCATTAGCTCCTGCAGTTAAATAAGTCAGAAGATATCTTCAGCTTGACATTTGACCATAGCCTGACATTTTACCCATGGACTTGGACCTTGCATTCCTCCATAAGTTTGTAAGCCATTTCCTTGATATAAACCTCACTGTGTATATATATTTGTTGTTGTTGTTAAGTGCTGAATTGGTTATCACTCATAGCCACTCTGTATAGAGTTTCCAAGGAGTGGTTGGGGGGTTTGAACCACCATCTTTGAGGTTAGCAGTTTAGTGCTTATCCTACAGTGCCATGTTGTTGTTGTTAAGTGTCATTGAGTCGGTTCCGACCCATACCGACCCTGTACATGGTTTCCGAGGGTGTAAGTCTTTACAGGAGTAGAAAGCCTCATCTTTCTCCCACGAAGCGGCTGGTAGTTTCGAACTGCTGACCTTAAGGTTCACAGCCTGATTTGTAACCACTACAGGACTATATAGTGTCTCTATGGGTTGGAACCAACTCCACGGCACTTAACAACAACAACAACAGGACTATATATGTGTAGTCAGTTCCAATTCATAGCAACCCTGTATAGTCTTTCCAAGAAGTGGCTGCTGAGTTTGGATTTCTTGAACTTGTGGTTCAGTGCTTATCCTATAACATCACACCAAGGCTATATGTATTTTATTTTTATTTTTTTAATTGTCACATGCTCTCAAGTCAGTCCTGACTCACAGAGACCCTATACAGGGTTTCCAAGGAGCAGTTTGTGGGTTTGAACCTTATGGTTCTCAGTCCAATACTTATCATATAGCACCACATCAGGACTTTCTCTCTCTCCATATATATATATATATATATATATATATACACATAATATATATATATATATAGAGAGAGAGAGAGAGAGAGACTGAGAGGTGTACATACATATACATCTATCTATCTATCTATCTATCTATCTATCTATCTATCTATCTATCTATCGGTGCACATACACACTGGCAAGTGCAATGGCCATGTAGGAGAAGTAATGGACTGCTAACCACAAGACTGGTGCTTTGAACTCACCAGCTACTCCATGGGAAAAGAATGAGACTTTATGCTTTCACAAAGATTTACAGTTGTGGAAACTCTATGAGTAGGAACTAACTTGATGGCACTCAACAACAATATATACTATAAAGAACTGGAGATTAGATGATGAGATAGATTCAGAATACAGACCTAGCAAAGTACAAGCAAGTTTTGGACGATTATCCAATATTGGAAGTATACCACAAGGGTTTTTGAATTGCAAGGTTGACAGTTCAAATTTACCAGTCTCTCATCGGAAGCCCTATATAGGGTCACTATGTGTTGGAACTGACTTGACGGCATATGACAACAACTCCTAAGGAAATGTCCTTTCAATTGATTGGATGCTTATGATCTCATCATTGGAAGTTATGTATATAATTTATGTATAATATATATATATGAGCTCTGGTAGCGTAGTGGTTACGAATCGGGCTGCGAACTCAAGGTCAGCAGTTCGAAACTACCAGCCGCTCCGTGGGAGAAAGATGAGGCTTTCTGCTCCCTTAAAGATTTACAGCCTCAGAAACCCTGAACAGGGTCGCTATGGGTCAGAACCGACTCAATGGCACTTAACAACAGCAACATATATATATGTATATATAGGAGCTCCTGGTAGCATAGTGGTTATGAATCGGGCTGTGAGCCTCAAGATCAGCAGTTCGAAACTACTAGCTGTTCCGCTGGAGAAAGATGAGGCTTTCTGCTCCTGTAAAGATTTCCAGCTTCGGAAATCCTGTACAGGGTCGCTGTGAGTCGGAACCGGCTCCACGGCACATAACAACTATATATATATATATATATATAGATATATATTTGTTGTTTGGTTCCAGAGCCACAGGTGAGCCTGAACCGCCGATCTTGTGCTTCAAACCGATTTTGCTTCTCTAGAGAACCCAGACTATGTATGGTTTTGCTTCTCTAGAAAACCCAAAGATATCAGCCAGTATGCTTCTTGGAGCCAGGTTGGCCAGACTTTGTCTCTTATACTTCAGGTATGTTATCAGGAGCAACCAGTCTCTGGAGAAGTGACAAACAAATGTAAATTAAACTTTGGGTTTTGCTCCCATCATTTCCTGTGATCTAGTCTTATATAATACTTGTAATGCTTTGGGCCATGTAGATGCAGTTTTGTTTTTTTTTATTAAGAAGAACTCCTGGTGTGGCTCTTTAGGATCAACACTGGACTACGAACCATGAGGTTGGCAGTTCAAACTTACCAGTTGCTCCTCAAAAACCCTATATAGGGTCACAATGAGTTGGGACCGACTCAATAGCACTTATAAACAACAATTCTTAATAAACTGGGTTTTGTATTGATGAACTGAAAATAAAATAAAGGGTTAAATTTTTTTCACTTTTTTTTATTTTGATATTTCATTAAATTTTAGCACTGTTTTATTTCCTGAACTAGTTTTTAGGAAACTTGAAAAGTTTGAATAATGTAGAGGCAGAAATTTTTCTAAATTTTGGAAGATAAACTCAGGTTAGGCTTTTTATCTATTTTGTTATTTTAGTAAAATAGAATGCTGCCAATCATTCCCTATAAACTTTGATAAACAAATTATAGTACAAGAGATTACCTTTATTTGAATAACAATCATTCCCACTTGACAACATCTACCATTTTATTTAAAAAATGGTTTTCAAGTACCTTATAAAAGACTGCAATATATAGTAGATATCAACAAAGATTTTTCTTTTTTTTTAATAGTTTTAAAATAGATTCATCTATTTTTTATGAAGTTTTAAAATAATAATATTTAAATTCCTTTGCATGAGTATTTTAATCATTAGACTCAGTCCTTGGTTACTTAAAAATGGATTTTCATTTAAGAGAATTATAAACAAAAAACATATTTTCAAATTTGTTACTCTGATATTACAAGTCCTGATTAAAATAATATTAATTTTTAATATTCTATATTAATCATTGCCTAAAGTAGTGCTAAAACACAGGCATCTTTTAAATGCATTTATTAATTTTACCTTTAGAACATAGTGACTGTTGAGTTTCTTAATACCTTCCTTGAATATTGATTGTGTTGAAAAGCAAAATCGTGATACGACTATGAATCTCTTTACCCATTTGCATGGTTTAACAAAAAGTGGCTGAAATCACATATTACAGTGATAAGCAATTTTCTTTTGAAAGGAAAGCCTAAGAGGAAGAGCAGTGAAGGTGACAAAGTTCAATTCCGAATTAACTTATTACTCATTTGCTATTTAAATTAGCTGTATCATATATAAATACTGCCAATGTAGTCCATGTCCTTGCTCTCACTGCAAATCACTACAATGCATCTGTTCCAGCAAACCTCTTGATGAAGAAGAGAGAGCAGGCCTTCACTCCTCAGTTCTTCACCTCAAAAGGAAAAACAACAAATGCTCTTCCTTTCCTTCTAATTCAGTAATCTGTTTTTTTGTTTTGTTTTGTTCTATGTTTACTATTTACACTTAGGCTTCCTCTTTTAACTTTAATAAAATCTCTGTTGTTACTAGAAGAATATAGTGAGATCTGGTTCTTAAAGTCTTAGCTAGTTCATATGTTAGCATATGAAAGGGTCAGTTTCTGATGCCCAGGAAGTTGTAGAGGGCTAGATTTCTCCTATCCTCATCTAGGAAGATGGGCAACTGGAGAGCTCTCAAGCTTGAAGAGATGAATTCAGTCTATTAAACATATCTAACATTTATAAAATTCCTTTCATTCCATCTATCCTCAGAGTGCTCTGCAAACATTAAACTAATTAATTAAAGGAAAGCAATTTATAGATTAACTGCCTGTCATTGGCAAGAAATATATGTCCTTGATTGTTTGTTATTTCATTACTAGGCTTATGGGCAGGTTTTTAATTTTAATAGAATTATCCAAGACATCAAGGCCACAGGAATGGAAACACTTCGTGGTAAAGTCATCCACTCATTATGCTGCAAAATGACCTTCCTCCTATCACACCAACACTTCCCCCACACACAATCAATTTCATTTGGTAACAACAAATGGAGAGCTTTATGTGAAGAAGCAACTGAATTGTTTAAAAATGAAAAACCCTCTTAACCTTATCTCTTAATTTTTAATATTTTATGGGGAAACACAATAAATATGGGTTTTATAGGTAGACTACATGTTTCATTGTGTTTAGAAGACATTTATAACCTAAAACCTTGTTAAATAAATTAATAGGAAGTGTGAAGTATTTCCTAGAGAAACTTGATATGCATATGCAAAACTTTTCAAGAGCTTAAATGTCTCCTTTTAAAAAAATGTAAAATCACAGCTCCAAAACCCCCTCCCAATTTAATGAAGTTTCAATACGCAACTATTATAATACACTGATACCCAACCAGAAAGTTATGGTGGTGCTGGTGGTTGTATGTCTTCGAGTCAGTTCCTACTCATAGTATTGTTGTGTAAGGTTTCCAAGGTTGTAAATCTTCACTGTAGCAGAAAACCTCATCTTTCTCCAAACGAGCAGCTGATAGATTTGCACTGCTGACCTGGCAGTTAGCAGCCTAACACATAACCCACTGTGCCACCAGAGCTCCCCCCAGAATGGTATGGTGATATGGTAGTGGTTGTGAGTCAGAGTCGGTTTAGATTCAGCGCAATTAATTCTGTGTAGGGTTTCTGAGGCTGCAAATCTTTACCAGAGCAGAAAGCCTCATCTTTCTCCCTAGGATCAACTGGCAGATTTGAACTGATAACCTAGTGTTTAGCAGCCCAACTAGTCACCACTATGCTAGCAGGCAAAGCTCTTCTCCAGAAAGGTATGTTGTTGTGTGCCGTGGAGTTGGTTCAGACACGTAGCGACCTTGTACAGGGTTTCCGAGGCTGTAAACCTTTACGGGAGCAGAAAGCCTCATCTTTCTCCTGCAGAACAGCTGGTAATTTCGAACTGCTGACCTTAAGGCTCACGGCCGATTTGAAACCACTACGCGACCAGAGCTCCTTTTGTTAGTATTTAGATGGCATTTAAAATCATAAAACTATCACCAAGGTACGGGGGGTGGGAGGAGTTGAGATTAAATAGACATATTGTTAAATTACTCTCTGAAAATGTATCTCAAGAGAAACTATCTTGCAAATAAAGTTAGAAAAGTGCAGGGGCCAGCCCTGCACGAACTGGGTTCCAGGAGGCGGACTGAGGATTAAAGTAACAGAAGACTCAAAATGGTCAGTTGAGAGTGCTTTAATGTTTTACAGATTCAGTTTAGATATCTATTTCTTAGGTATGAAGGAGAGGGCAAATCGTACATCTTTAGTTAAATGATTCACAAGTTCTTTACTAGATCACAGCACCATTGACATCATTCAGTGAGAATATGTTGGAAATCAGTACGTGTGAAGATTGGTTTCGTAGGTAGGGAACACAAATTCCAGGATAATTATAAAGATATGGATTAAGAGCTACATACATCCTACAATAGTCACATACTTCAGAGCAATTTTCTTAACTAACTTTTTTTTCTACTATACAGGTTCGTGTGGTCTTGGCCTATTGCCAATAGCTAACAAGGTCTCCTTGTGGCTCTATCCAAAATCTTTCTGATTTAGAGAGTAACTGCCGGGTGGGCTTCACACACTTCCCTTAAATCCTACAGAAAAGGACTTCTAAAGCACATTAATTTTTTAAATCATCATGTTTAATTTTCAAGTGATCAAACTAACCACCCTATTAATTTTCGTTCAGTAACTGACTAAAATTTATAAGGGGTAAATTACTTGCTGATATCTTGGCAGCCTTGTTAAAGTCATAAACCTTGCTAAAAATACTTTTAAATGCCTGAAATAAATTACTTAAGATTATCAATGAAATAAATTGGATTGAAATGCAATCATCAAAATACTAAAATTAAATTGTGTGTTATAGTAGTGTATGTGTTTATTAATGGATTAAATTGGCAGGTATATTAACTACTCTAAGTTTCCTCTTGGTAGTAATGTATATAAAAATATCCTTAATTTCTGTTGGTAATGAAGTCACTGAAACTGTGAATTCACTGAAATTGTGAATCATATACATTACTGAAAGTGACAAATTTGTATTATGAAAGAAAAATGTAACTTTTTTCTCATCTAATATCATATATTAGGACTTCACAAATATCAATGACACTCCTATAGTTAAATCCTCCTTATCTGTAGGTATACCTTTTAGACAATATAACATTTGTTCCTTTGAAAATTCCTTCACTTCAGGGTATTTATTCTTTCACCTGTGACCCAAGACACTTACAAAAATTTTAGAATTCAACACCATTTATTCTTTAGTCCCATTCCTGGGCAACTCCTGAATGTTACATCTTTGAAAAACTGATCTTGCTTAACAACATTGCAATAATTTCCTGCCAGCCTTGTTAATATCCCAACTTGCTTGAGCCATTATTATTGTTATTTGCCTTTGTGTGAATAGCAGCCTTACTAACTAAAGCTCTTTTGAATACAATGGCATGATAGTAGCACTGTTAAATTGTAGCTAACTTCTAATTGTGAGTCAAGTCTATCTGAATACTTCAGTTCAATATCAATCTTAGCATGCAGGGCTGTGATGACCTATGTTTACCAACCTCAACAGAGAGGACAAATTCAACTACAGTGCAAAGCCTTACATAAAGCAAATGCATCCTGTTATCAGGCACTCATGCTAAGGGAATGCAGAATGATAGATTGCTAGATTTCAATAAAAATGATGATTCTGTTACCAGATGTCCTTATTCTGTGGCTGTTATTGTCAACGTGGAGTTTTATGCTATTTTAATGACCAGTGTTTATTATTATTATCTCATTATGATTGTCTATTTCATACCCCAGTTCCTTGATCAGGATATTGTAATACAAATAAAATGATCTTGACACACAATGGCTGCAGGTGGTGGCTAAATTTATTTTTATTTTCTCTACATGAAATTATAAAGGTATCTAATTTATTTTCTTCTCTTTTGCTTACTTTCTTTCCTCCCCTAGGTCACTCAATCTAGAAAGCACTTGCCATTAACCCATGTTTTTCAAGAAATACATGACTCTGTATCTCAGATATATATTTTAAAGGTAACAAAATATGCATGACAAATTTGATTTAACTAATTTCTCTGCAGTTAGCTCTCTATGTTAAAAAAACAATAGAAATATGCATAATACAAATTAAATTTAAAATCCCATTTTTTAATACCTTATGAACGAAGAAGTATGGGCATGTACACCAAGTAGGCTCAACAGTTACCATGGAAACAACTAGAATCTAGCAATAATTCACAATTCACATTGCCTTTGTAGTATAAACATTGGACTGTAAACAAGGTCAATGAATCAAGTCACACCATGGGAAAAAATATAAGATTTTATGCTCCTGCAAAGATTAAAAAAAAAAGAAAGAAAGAATCCCTGTACAAGGTCACTATGAGTCAGAGTCTACTCATTGGTACTTAACAAAAGAACATCTCCTTGCTAAAGGAGCCCTGGTGGCATTTTGAGTTAGGTGTTGGGCTGTAAACTGTAAGGTCTGTGGTTCAAAACATTGGCCACTTCATGGGAGAAAGATGAGGCTGTCTGCTACCACAAATACTTACAGTCTTAAAAACGGTCAATGTGAATCAGAATCCACTGGATGCCAATACGTTCATTTGTTCATTTATTTTTTATTTATTGTCATACAGAGCATGCAATTGTAATGTATGTTAATATAAATCAAGCAGTTGTAGATAACATTTATCGTTCTGTTGCTTATTCCCTTTAAATTGCCCCAGGGAACAAATAAGGCACTTTGGCTGCTTTGTGCCTTGCACATTGCTAAACACAAAGTCAGCAGCTCAAATACCAGCCATTCCACTGGAGAAAGATGAGGCTGTCTGTTCCCATAAAAATTTACAGCCTCAGAAACCCTATGCATGGTTAATATGAGTTGGACCTGACTCCACTGGCATGTAACCACCACCACCAACACTAGGTAACAAAATTCAATAATCATGTAGTCTGGTTTGCAATAAAGCATAACTACAGGGCATCTATAGAAAATAATAATAGCTCCCTCTGCTTGTAGGAAATGGATTCTTTTCTTGCTTTATATCAAAATCTGTACTCAATTCCTCTAGTGTTTATAATTTATATTCCTTTTGATCACTAACTGCTTCTATTATTTTAAAATTATTTTTTGGATTGCACTATTTTAGGGCAAGGCGTGCCAATTAAATTCAGTGCTTAATTATTTTAAGTAACCCAAAATTGTTTCCACTTAAATAGTAATTGCAAATGCTTTTTGGTGTAAACCAAAACTTACAATGTACATAGCATTGCTTTAATCTCAGACATACAGTAATTGCCTAAGATTTAAGATAAATTTACATTTCAAGTAATGCCTGAAGAGAATTTAATCCATAAACTTTCTCATAAATGGAACTGGTATCCTGAAGCTGACTATGAAAACCTCTGTACACATAGCATGTCTAAACAGTTTATTTAAACTCATAGAAACTCTATTAAAGTTTATCTTTCTGAAATTCATTTAGAAGCATTTTCATATACCATTTGAAATGAATCTAAATGGATCAGAGAGCATGGTTGAGATTTCTGGAGATAACTGTTGTTGATGAGTTCTCCCATTACAAATACATGCAAGATGGAGCCCAAAAATAGTTTTGCAATGAGAATTCTAATGGTCAACTGCTGTGATTCACTGGCATTTTCAGTTCTTACAATTTAAACTGAGTTTCAACTAAATTATAAATTACTTCCTAACAAGGGTTTTTGAGGCCATTCTGTTGTTATTGTTGTTAGGTGCCATCGAGTTGGTACCTACTTACAACAATCCTATGCGCAACAGAAGGAAACACTCACAATCATTGCTACGTTTGAGCCCACTGATGCTGCCACCATGTCAATACATCTCCCTGGGGTTCTTCCTCTTTTTCTCCAACCCTCCAGTTTACCAAATATGATATCCTTCTTCAGTGACTGTTCCCTCTTGGCAACATGTCTGAAGTATGAAAGACAAAGTCTGGCCAGGGTGGCTTCTAAGGAGCATTCTGGTTGTACTTCTTCCAACACAGATCTATTTGTTCTTTTGGCAGTGCATGGTACTTTCAATATTCTCTAACACCATAACTCAAATGAATCAGTTCTACCACTGTCTTCCTTATTCACTGTCCAACTTTGGCATGTATATGAGGATATTAAAAATATCACTGTTTGGGTCATATACCGCTTAGTCCTTAAACTGACATCTTGGCTTTTCAATACATTAAGGAGGTCTTGTGCAACAGATTTTCCCAATGCAATACATCATTTGATTTCTTAACTGCTGCTTCAATGAGTGTTGATGGTTGATCCAAGTAAATTAATTCATTGACAACTTCAAGCTTTTCTCCATTTATATAGATATTATTTATTAGTCCAGTGGTGAGGATTTTAATTTTCTTTACATTATGGTGCAACCCATACGGAAGTCTGGCTGTGTTCTTTGATCTTCATCAATAAGTATTTTAAGTTCTTTTGGCTTTCAGCAAGCAAGGTTGTATCATCAGTATATCACAGGTTGTTAATGAGCCTACATCCATCCCTGATGCCACATTTTTCTTCATATAACCCAGTTTCTAGGATTATTTGTTCAGCATACTGATTGAATAAGTATGGTGAAAGAATACAACCCTGATGCACACCTTTCCTAATTTAAAACCATTCAGTGTTTCCTTATTCTGTTTGAACAACAGTCTTTTGGTCTATGTACAGGTTCCTCATGAGCACAATTAATTGTTCTGAAATACTCATACTTTGTAATATTGTTCATAGCTTTTCATAATCCATACAATCGAAAGCCTTTGCATAGTGAATAAAGAACAAGTAAACATCTTTCTGGTATTCTCTGCTTTCAGCTAAGATGCATCTGACATCAGCATTGATATCTCTCATTCCATGGCCTCTTCTGAAACTGGCTCGAACCTCTGGAAGTTCTCTGTCAATGTATGGTTGCAGCCGTTTCTGTATTATCCTTAATAAAACTTCAGTCACAAAGGATGTCAATGATATGATCTGATGATTTCTGCAATCCATTTGGTCACCTCTCTTTGGAATGGGCACAAATATTGATCTCTTCCAGTTAGTTGGCCACATAGTTAACTTTCAAATTTCTTGACATAGATAAGTGAGTGACTCAAGTGCTATATCAGTTTGTTGAAAGATTTCAATTTGTATTCCATCAGTTCCTGGTCCTTTGTTCTTCGCCAATGACCTCAATGCACCTTAGATTTCTGCCTTCAGCATCATTGGCTCTAGATCATATGCTACCTCTCGAAATGACTGAACATTGACCTTTAACCTTTTTTTTTTTTTTTTTTTTTAAAGAGACTCTGTGTATTCTTTTTAGCTTTTTTAAAAAAAAAAAAAAAAAACTTTTTTATTATGTACTTTTAAAACATACAGAAAGTAGAAATAATGGTAAAATGAATGTCTATATACTTGACACCTAGATTCAGTAATTAACATTTTGCCATATGTGCTTTACACAGAGTTTGCCAAACCATTTAAACATATATTAGATGGAGGAGGCAGGACTTGATGGAAGTTAGGGTAGAGGTACAGTGAAGTACATTGTCAGCCATACCACAGAATACCAGGCAAATCAGATCCAGGGCAGAGCTACAAAACTTGGACCACAGAGATAGGAATATTTTTAAAGTTTGAAGGCTTATAGCTAGTGTAACTTGAAGCTAAAGTAAGAAATCGAGTACTTTTGAATCTGCTGGGCTCAGAGGAGTGGAGCAGATATCTTGGGCTAGACCAAATGGCAAGATCAAGCAGAGGGAGGAGAAACACCATGGAAAAATGCCAAGGGAACCTCAGAGCAAAAGATTTCCTTTTTTTTTTTTGGTATCTCGTCATTAGCCCCACCCCCACCACCCCCACTGTTTGCACACCTCCATTCTGGTGATTAGAGGGAGAGCTTGAGTGAGTGGACACCCCCCACCCTCACCACTGGTGGGTTCTTCTGCCACAAATGCACACAGATACTCAGCCCATGAGCAGGCCCTGAAAGTTTTGTTGTTGTTGTTGTTTTTTAATCCAGTAAAAACCAGGACCGGGCTATAGAGAGGGAAAGAAAGCTTAAAAACAAAAACAGGCTGAAAATTAAATTAAAGCCTGAGGTACAGCATAATAACCAACAGAGAAATCTCTCAGGCACCTTGGAAAGCAAGAAGCTGAAGAGAGGACATTAAAGTCATACTCATATTAGTTTTTTTTTTTTTTTTTTCTATCCCTCATCTCCCTTTTCTGTGACTGTAGACTGCAGTATTCAGTCTAGTTTTGTTTTGTGTTTTGGGGGGTTTATTTTTTTTTTCTTGTTGTTCTATTTTTCTGGTGCTGTTTGCTGTTTTATGCTCTCTCTTCTACTTTTGGGGGACTCTTTCTCTTCCTATATTACCCAAGAAGAGTCAGCAACTGCTGCCATATAGTCAAGCTACAATCATACTCTATAAAACACCAAAACCCAGACAAGAACCAATACCAACTGCCATGTATCAGGGAGACAGATAACACCTGTGAAAATTACTCTGAGTTAAACAATAAAAAGAAAGAAAAGGGAAGCCCATATCCTGATCACATCTACCTGGAAGCAATCAGAAAACATAAAAAATATCAAAACACAACTTAATTAAATATTAAGGCCACAGATAAACACAAAATATGTCCAAGAAGCAAAAGCAGATGACCATATCAGCAAATATCCAGAAACAAGATAAAATCTCTGAGACAAATGACATAGAGGTAGACCTGGAATACATTCTGGAAGGAGGGTAGGCCTTAGAAATGCCTGAGAAGGAATTCAGAAAAATAATTATAAAATGTTTTAAAACACTTTATAATGGAGTTGAGAAAATGAAGAAAAAGTCAGGAAAGTGCTACAGGAACAATCAAATATGATAGATACAGCATTGAAACCATTCAAAACCTACAGAAAGAGGTCAAAATAATCAATAATAGAATGTCAGATAATACTCTGAAAGGGCAAAGGAGTAGAATAGAAGAGACAGTAGGCAAAACCAGTGATCTGGAAGACAAATTTCTCAATGCCACTAAGATAGAAGAAGAAACACAAAAAAGGATGAAACAATATATAGAAGGTCTAAGATTCATATTAGACAACATGAAGACAAATAACTTAAGAATTATCGGCATTCCAGAACAAGAAGAATTACATAAGTTGACAGAGGAAATAGTTGACGAACTGCTGAAAGAAAATTTCTCTAACATCCTGAAAAGTGAAAAGAGAAACTTTCAAGAAGCTCAACAAGCTCCAGTAAGGACATACCCCAAAGGAAAATCACCAAGACATATCATAATCGGGCTCTCCAAAACCAAAGATAAGAAGACTCTCCTGAAAGCAGCTAAGGAAAAGAAAAGTGTTAAATACAAAGGCAAGCAAGTCAGATTAAGCTTGGATCTCTCAGCAGAAACCATGCAAGCAAGAAGGCAATGGGGAGACATATATAAAACCCTGAAAGAAAAAAAACTGCCAACCAAAACTCCTTTATTCAGCAAACCTATCAATCAAATATGATAGTGTAATCAAATCATTCCAGCATAAACAGAGACTGAGGGATATTGCCAAAGCCAACCCTGTGCTACAAAACGTCCTAAAGGGAGTTCTATGGACTGAGAACCAACAAGAACAGACAACTACCAGAGATTGACACACATGGCAGCATCTCCCAGAATTAAATTGACAGAAGGAAGAGTCAAGAACAGAACAAAACTTTAAGAACAAACTCAGAGAATCTGGGAGGTCAGTCTATGATCAAAACAATTACAATATAAAAGAAGGTACACATATAGGAACAAACACCCAGATGGTGAGAAGGTCAGGTAGATTACAGGATAAAATAGACTGTACTAAATGGAGAGATAAGTTAATGGACTATAAGATAACCTCAAAGAGACTTAACACTTGACAACGTATCAAAAAATGAAAATCCAAGAAGAATATGGAAACATTAAAACTATGAAGAAACTCACAAGAAAGAACACAAGAAGCATGAACTCAACAAAGGAAGGCACACAGAACAAAAAAAGTAGCAACACCACAAAAATACAAACATAATGGCAGCAATTAATCCATACCGATTGATAATTACACTGAATGTAAACAGATTAAATGCACCTGTTAAGAGATGAAGGGTGGCAGAATGGATAAGCAAACAAGATCCTTCTATATGCTGTCTGCACAGAGACAAAAGCAGATTAAAAGTCAAAGGATGGGAAAAAATATACCAAGCTAATGGCAATTTAAAATGAACAGGAGTGGCAGTATTAATCTCTGATAAAATAAACCTTAAGGCAAAACCAAGCATAATAGAAAAAGAGAGACATTATCTCATCATTAAAGGGACAATTGAACAAGATGACATAACCATAATAAATATCTATGCAACCAATGAAAGACCTCCATATACATAAAGCAAACTCTAATAGATTTGAAGAAAGGAATAGATGGATCTACTATAATAGTGATTGATTTTAATACACTGCTTTCAAAAATGGAGAGAACAACCAGAAAGAAACTTGACAAACACAGAAGAACTAAACAACACAATCAGCCAACTGGACCTCGTAGATATGTACAGAGCATTCAACCCAACAACTGCACAATACACATTCTTTTCCAGCGCAAGTGGAACATTCTCCAGAATAGACCATGTCTTAGGCTACAAAACAAACCTCCATAAATTTACAAATATCAAAATACTACAGAGCATCTTCTTAGACCACCATGCTATCAGATTACATATCAGCAATAGGAAGGTCAAGGAAACAAAGTCAAATACATCAAAACTGAATAACACACTGTTAAAAAGTGACTGGGTAGTAGAAAAAACTAAACGTGAATTCAAAAAGTTCCTAGAAACAAATGAGAGTGAAAACACAACTTACCAAAATCTTTGGAATATGGTGATAGTGGTGCTGAAAGGACAATTTATTTTAATAAATGTACACATCCAAAAAGAAGAAAGAGGCTAAATTAACACATTAACACAGCATCTACAACAATTAGAAACAGACCAATAGAGGGAACCTACAGCCACCAAAAGAAAAGAATTAATAAAGACTAAAGCAGAAACAAATGAGATAGAAAACAAAAAAACATATAGAAAGAATTAACAGACAAGAAGCTGGTTTAACAGAAAGGATTAACAAAATTGACAGACCATTGGCAAAACTAACAAAAGAAAAGAGGGAGAAGAAACAAATAACACGCATTACAAACCACATGGGTGATGTCACAATGAAACAAAAGGATAGTAACAGAATACTATCAAGCATTGTACTCCATCAAATTTGAAAACTTAGAAGAGATGGATATATTTTTAGATAAACACGACCTACTTAAACTTACACACAGTGAAGTAGAAAACCTGAACAGACCCATTACAAAAGAAGAAATTGATCAGGTCATCAAAAGATTCCCAACCAAAAAAATTCCAGTCCCAGATGGCTCCACTGGTGAGTTCTACCAGATGTGCAGGAAAGAACTGTCATCAATTCTACTCAAATTATCTCAGAAGATAGAGAAAGATGGAAAACTTCCTATTACATTTTATGAAGCTAGCATTATCCTCATTCCAAAACCAGGGAAGCACGTCACTAAGAAAGAAATTTATAGACCAATATTCCTCATGAACATAGTTGCAAAAATTCTCAACCAAATCCTAGCCAACAGAATCCAGCAACACATCAAAAAAGATAATACATCATGATCAAGTGGGATTCATATCAGGGATGCAAGGATGGTTCAACATTAGAAAAATGATCAATGTTATCCACCATATAAATAAGAAAACAGAAAAGAACCACATGATCGTGTCAATTGATGCAGAAAAGGCATTTGACAAACTCCCACATCCATTCCTGATAAAAACACTCAACAAAGTAGGAATTGAAGGGAAATTTCTCAACATAATTAAGAACATATATACAAAGCCAACAGCTTACACACTGTGGTAATACACACAATGGAATATTATGCTACCCTGAGAATAACAAGTAAGCTGCAAGCCACCACATAACATGGATGAACCTTGAAGATATTAAGTTGAGTGAAATTAGTCAGTCACAAAAGGAGATATACTACATAAGACCACTACTGTAAAAGACTAAGAAGAAGAACCCATATTAAAGGGGGAGAACTCTTTGCTGGTTGCTGGGATGTGGGGTTGGGGTGAGGAGAGGGAGGGGAAGGTGGGACACAGGGCAGGGAATAGACACAGGATAGTTTGTGTGCTGGGGAGGGAGGTAATATACAAGAAGTGGGGGGCAGAATGGAAGAACAAAGCAGATGGGAAAACAATTAGGCAGGTTTGCATGGGCTAAGTGGGACAGAGGTAAAGAGTGATGTATGTACAACCTTAGAACAACAGGGATCTGGGATACAGGATTCATGTGTGGAATGTGGAAAAGGAGGGAAATAATGTTAAGATGCTTGGCTGTCTTTTGAATCTTGGTTTCCTTTGCATACCATTATAAAATAGACACTTAAGGGGGAGAGAAAGGAATAGCCAGCAATATCACCATAAAAAGCTTGTAAGTCCGTCTTCTGCCTATAACTGATCGGGATACTTAAAATGGGGCTACAAAGTGCCCAGTGAAAGAGACTTCCTGTGGAAGCTCTGAATTACATAAAACTATAGGTGGAATCCTGAATAGCATCCAGAATCTTCCGAGGTGGGAAATTTCCACTTGAAGGAATGGACAGACCAGCCTGGAGTGGCAAGAACAGAAGATACTTTTTGAAAGAAAGACTGACAGGAAAAATACAAAACAATATAGGCAGACCGACTGTTACTACAAGAACAAGCAAGTTGCTCACCCAGGACCAAATTGGGTCCCCTTAGATCAAACCCCCTTCTAAGACTAAGACTCAATGGGAATACACCCTCTGTTTGGTTACCACGTTCATTAATGATAAGGGGAAATGAGGGAAAAACAGCAATGAAGCTGCAGGCTAAGCTCTACAATGTTCAACAGACTCCTGTGAACCCGGGTGGAGACCTGGTTGGCCAGCATTGTGGCAAGACCTGGGGACTCTTGTGTCCAGAGTCAGTGACATAGCCACAGAGGACTAGAGTGGAGAGTGAAGTGTCCAGCTGATAAGAAGAGAGGGCATATGCACAAGAACACCCACACTTGCAGATAATACCCACTTGACCTGGCTTCAATGACTGGATGATCAGAGCTGAACTAGAAAAAGAAAGAAGAGGGGGAAAAAAAGTTTTCTGATACAATTTGATGAACTTGACATACACCTATGGATAGAGTAGCTCCAAAGAGGGAACAAATAGTCACAGCAAAGATCATTCCCACCCCTCCATACACAGAGTAGATGGGATGGGCAACTTGGACATTGGCTGCCCAAAGTGGGGGGGATACAAAGGCAGTAAGTGACTGGCTTACAAGCTTTCAAGAGGGAACCTCGATCCAAAGGGAGTGGAGGAAGGTAGAATCTCCACTGATTAGTATCCAATCTGCCTAGGCAGGGCTGATGAAAGGAAATGAGGATGTCTCATGATATGATAGTGAATAATCAGGACTGATTGTGAGAGTTGGAAATGCAAAGGTAGACATTTTGTAGCAAGGAGGGGAGTGCTTAACTTTTCAGTCTAGGAGCAGAGGTCCCTGGGACCATCAAAGGAGAAGAGCGGAGAACAGGACCCTACCCAGAGATGCAGTGACACCAGAGATGGAGGCAGAGACGATGATGTGGAGAGATGAAGCAGTTGGGGACTTTAGACCCAGAGAGGGAGAGGGACTGTGTGCTGACTACCAGGGGCAGGCTTGTAGGGTATACCCTTTGATTGGTTGATGATGCATGGTGTGGGTTGTAACCATGGCAATGAAATGATATATGACAGGATGAATGTAAAACTAATATTCTCCCATGTAAACTATACATAATTCACAATAAAACATTTTTTTAAAAAAAATTAGAAACATAAGACTTCACTCTTAAATACTTGAGCACACAAATATAAAGACCTTTTCCAATAAACACCCTTAACAGAGTTCATAAAATTAGCAGTTATTATCTAATGCCTTTTAAAATCCAGTCCATATTAAAATTTCCTCAATGCCTTTTTCCCCTTCCCCTCATGTCTTTTATAGCTTTTCAAACCAGGATAATCAGTTCAATCAAGGTTACTACACAATATTTGACTGTGATGTCTCTGAAATCTATCTTAATCTAGGCTAGTTAAGCATCAGTACATCTTTTTGTTCTTCTTTCATGACACTGATTTACTGCTAAGGGCAGTTCTTTTCTACTTCACACTCCACAGTCTGGACTTGTCCCATTCTCTCTTTGATGGTGTCATATAACTTGCTGCTTCATCTTCGGTATTCCTCCTTTATTGAAATGGGAATATTTTCCTTCTTTTTTGTTTTGAAACCCATATTTAGTAGCCACTATGATAACCACTCATATATCAAGAATTTAACACACTTCCAGAGAATCTGGACACATGGGGGAGGGGGGGTTATTATCTTTCAATTTTTTTTTTATAGAGCCTATTGTTGGTTTTAAAATTCTGTGGTTAAAATTCCAGTCCACTGGATGAGAGGCTACCATCCAACTACAACTATCTGGGCGAGCAAGTCGTTATTCCCCTATTCAAGGTGTAATTAAATCCTTTCAGATAGGAGCTCCTTCCCTTTGAATGAAAAACAAAGGTGGTCCAGAAGGAAATGGAGGCAGCCAACACTATAGGAAGGAGGGTGGTGGTGGGCCATTGGATTTTAGGCCTGACTTTCCAGGTCCCTCCAGGCACTGGATATGGTGGAGGTAGAAAAGAATTCCATGGAGTAGCTTTAGACTTGATGCTATTTGGTTTATTTCCAGGAGACCTGTAGGAGTTCTCACTTTCATATGTTGAAATTTGGCTTTCATTTTCATTCTCTTGCGCATTCTCCTGAGTATTCTGCTCTACATTATTAACTGCTCCAAAGGCTGGTAAAAAGAGATCACACAGATTTTGCTCCTCTCTATTTCTGTATCCAGTGTAAACCACAATACAAGTTTCTCTCTTGAAATCAAGTAAAGCAATGGTCACTGGGTAAATGCAGTCATCTTCTGATCAAATGGCAGAACATTTATCACCAACTTTCCACTGTTTTGATGGAGTCGTGGTATTCTTTATTGACTCTTTTTCTTCTTAGTAGTTTTTCTTTTAGGTGTATCATCTTCTGGCTTGCCTGAAGCTTCACAAATGTCACCGTTCTTCAGAACATGCTATTAATGTTGTATAGAAATGCACATGTTTTAGAGTGACATACTTTAGTGAAGCCACAGCTTTATCATAGGCTTTTATCAATGCTATATCATCCCAAATGTCAGAATCATCACTCTAAAAAGTCTAGAGACAGGATAATAAAATGAATTCAATTCTCTTTAGGAGTCCTGGTATGGTGCCGTGGACTAATGCGTCAGACTGCAATGTTGTTTGAACTTCAAGGTCGATAGTTCATGCTGCTCCTTGGAAACCCTATACAGGATAGCTATGGGTTGGAATTGACTCAACACCACTTAACAACAACAATTTTCTTTAAATTTACAACTATATTTCCTTAGTCCAGTACTCAGCCATTCTTTAAGAGTACTTCCTAATTTGTCTCTTTTCAAACCCCCAACATTTTCTCCCACGTCCTTGCTCCTAATTGATTATCTTGATTCTTTCACTGAGAAAATAGCAATAACCAATAGAGAACTTTGACAATCTCCCACCATCTTATACATATGCTGCCATCTACCTACATTGGTGCATCCTGCTGTGGGTTAGTGCACCAGACTGCAAAACTGTTTTAAATGCAATGTCAGTGGTTCAAGCTCACCAGCTGCTCCTCAGAAATTCGACACAGGGTCGTTATGGGTTAGAATCAACTTGATGGCACTTAACAACAGCAACCCACATTGGAGGAGTCCTGATGTGGTGCTGCAGGATTATATACTGGTCCGTAAGATCGGTTTGAACCACACAGTTAGCAGTTTAAACCCACCAGTCACTTCTAGACAACCCTATACAGGGTCGCCATGACTCAAAAATGGCTCGACAGCACTGGTACTCATACAACTTCCACCACTGTAACAAAGGCTATATTCATCCCCTCTTACTTGCTCTAGAGTATCACTCCAGTAATTCTCCCTTTTTCTCTCTTTTATCATTAGTTTTCTGTCCTTACTGGATTTTTCCTATTGGCAAACAAATGTACCATTTCTCTCATCTTACAAACAAACTGTCTCTTCCATCTCATCCTGACACACCTTCCATCTCACTGGCAATTTGTCTACCTTCTATTGACAATAAAACTCCTAAATATATTTACTATAAATGCTGTCTTAAATTTCTCTTCTCTGCTATCAAACTCACTACAATCTGATTCACGCCCACAATTCCACGCCCAAGATTGTACACTGCTCTACTTACTGTCTACCACATCTAAATGAATCTCAGTAAGAGATAACCTCATCTTTTCAATGGTTTAGGACAACCTTGAAGTTTTCTTTTACTTTCCTCACTTTCAAACTTCATACAAACTCATCTGTAAATCTTGCTGCTTGTGACTTCAAGATATATCCCAGATGCAAATACTTTGCACTAGAACCAGTGGTAATACCCTAATCGAGGTTCTGTTGTCTCCTCTCTGTCAGATACCAACACACACACCAAACAACCACTACCATTGAGTCGATTACCACTCATAGCTACCCTATACAGGGTTTCTGAGACTGTAAATCTTTATGGAGGTTAATAGCCTCATCTTATTCCCATGAGCAGTTGGTGGGTTTTAAGAAACCAGTGCTTTCTCTCCAGCGCCACCACAGCTCATTTTCCTCTGTCACATAATGGAGGGCAATTCAAAGTTCCTTCAAGTTGGGTACGGTCTTGGCTCAAAGTCTGAAAGTCTCCCCTAGTAGAGGGTGTTTATAGAAAGCAGGATGGAGAAGGATAGAGCAGAGCAGGCCAAGACCCGCTCTACAGCCCGGGAGGGCACTGGGCCAGGAGCCCTTCCATCTTCTTTGGAAGCATTCTGCGTCATTCAGTACTTTGCACATAGAATCCTTCAATACCACAAGCTGAGGTTTCAATTTTTTCTTTAGTTCCCTCAGCTTGAGAAATGCTGAAGGTGTTCTCTAGAGAAGATAAAACCTTAGCATTAAATTATTCCAATTCAAAATATTATTGTGCTGTGAAATTTCTTTGATAATTTTTGAGCATCATTAATAAGATGTAATTTGTAATCTAGAAAACAAATTATAAGAAATAATTGTTGTTGTTAGATATTTATGAGTTGAATCTAACTCACAGCAACCCTATGCAAAATGGAAGGAAACACTATCTGGCCATGTGCCATCCTCCCAATTATTGTTATGTTTGAGCCCATTGAGGCTTTCACTGTGTCAATAATTCTAGAAAATATCAGGAGTCAAAACTCACTTTTTTTAACTCAGGAAACTACTTGAAGCTTTTGTATTACTATAAGCTGCATATATTCTAGGAGATAATACATTTTAAGTAATATTGGTATAATTAACAGTATGTTAGTATCATGCAAGATGTTTTTAGAATTATTTTATTCTTGCATATTTTACTTGTTAACATAGGCCTTTGAAATTACATATTTGTTCAATATTAAGTAATATGTGTAGCAGTTAAATTGTGCTCATACTCACCTATTCTTACAGAATATCAAGTCTAGCAATTATTGATAGCAAGAATTTGCAAAGGAGCACACCTCTGCACTAAAAATTCAGCACAAGTTTAAAACAGATTATGTAGGATATGTGAGTGGACCTCAAGAATGTAAATACAATCAAGAACAACCTCAAGTAGAAATGCATTGCATATTTGCCTATATAAATCAAACCAAGGCTTAGCTGTTGTCTTTGACTATATATATATTTTTAAATATATAACTTTCATTGTGAATTGAATGAAGGTTTACAGGACAGATAATCAGTTTTAAATTTAATGCGTCATTGCAATGATTACAATCCCCTCCATGCACCATCAACTAATAGTTACCTCTATTATGTTTTTTTTGTTTTTAATTTTTGATTATACAAACCACATTGAAAATATCTACCTGTTTATAATTCCAAAGGGCTCATTTTGTAAGCCAGTCTCCTGCCCACAGGCACACTGCCTTTCTCAGTCCACAGGCCTATAGTCCTCTGCTGCTCTATTTTCTATGCCTTTGCCTCTGCCACCATCTCTTTTTGGGCTGCTTTTCTGCTTAAGATCCCTTGCTCCTCTTATGTTTTTCCTTCTTGATGGGTCTAGGTTCCTCTGTTCTTGAAATGACAGATTAACAGCTCTCCCCTTTTAGTTACACCTCTTCTACATATACAGTTATTACAATTGTCATTCGTCCTGATACGAGAAACACTTGAAAATACAAAGCTAGTATGTAAAATAACAAAAGACATCTCATGATGCACTGATTGCTGAGATGTATTGATTATGATAATTTTAGATCACAGAGAAAATACTGTCAGACTAAGCTTTCATTTAATGTTATGGATAACATTGCAAAAAATGAGAATTCTATAACACTTATATGCCTATATAGAACATGTGTATGAACCACAAGGCAGGTATTCAAACAGAACAAGGGATTACTGTGTGGTTTAAAATTAGGAAATGTATGCACCTAGGTTGTATTCTCTCATCATATTTATTCAATCGATATGCCGAACAAATAACCCAAGGAGTTGGATTATATGAAAAAGAATATGGCATCAGGATTGGAAGAAGGATAATTAATAAACTTCAATATGCAGATGACACAACCTGACTTACTGAAAGCAAAGAGAGCATGAAGCATTTTTGAGGATGATCGAACACTACAACCTTCAGTAGATTATATATGTCAGTAGATTTTACTTCAACATAAAACAAAAATCTTCCTAAATGGATCACCAAGCAGCATTATGATAAAATGGAAAAATATTGACATTTTCAAGGATGTCATCGTATTTATATCCATAATAAAAATCCATGGAAGCTACAGGCAAGAAATCAAACTATGCATAGCATTGGGCATATATTGTAAAAGACCTCTTTAGAATATTAAAAAACATAGATATCACTTTGAAAACTAAGGTGCCCCTGACCCAAGCCATAGTATGCAAAATCTGGATAATGAATAAGGAATGCTAGAAACGAATGGATTCCTTTGAATTATGGTATTGAAAAAGAATATTGAATATGCCATGGACTGACAGAACAATGATTAAATCTGTCTTGAAAGGAGTATAATCAGAAAGCTCTTTAGAAGGAAGGATGGAGAGACTTTATCTCATAAACTTCAGGCATGTTGTCAGGAGGGATCAGTTTCTGGAAATGGACTGCACTTGGTAAAGTAGAGAATCAATGCAAAAGAAAATACTGAAAAAAAAAAAAGATGAACTGAGACCACAGTTGCAAGAATGTTCTCAAAGACGAAGTGATTCTGAAGTTGGCTCAGTATTGAGCAGTGTTTTGTTTGGTTATACATTAGTGCTGCTATAAGTCAGAACCAACTAGACAGACCTAACAACAACAACGACGAAGATTTCAAATCTGTGGACCCTGAATTATTCTTACAAAAAAGGAACCTAGAGAAATAAAGATATGCTTTCATGTAATTAAAATGTATTTTTGTGGGTTAATACGTTAGACTGCAAAATCAGTTTGATACTCATAGTCAGCAGTTCAAGCTCAACCAGCTGCTCCTCAGAAACCCTATGCAGGGTTGCTGTGGGTTGGAACCAACTCCACGGCACTTCTCAACTACAACAACAATAAAAAGCATATTATTCCAAGGATTAATATGGCTGCATTTCAGGATATTAGATAATTTTCTGGAATTTGTTAGAAATTAATAGAAGAAAATATGTTATTACATATGCAAGGTATTACACGTAACATATCTTAAAGACTATCTCCTTATGAAAATAAAAACAAAAAAAAATGTTGAAACTAGAATCTCCCCAGATAAAGAGGAATGGATCCAAGATTTACTCTGAATTTATGGAAAGAAGAAGAGAAAATATCTTTATGTCTTATATAGTCATTTGATGAGGTTACTAACTGGTGCTAAGTTGAGATAGTGCTAAAGTTTGACTTTGTGTCCCTTCTTTTGTAGTATTAAGACATCTCTTATTTACAAAAATTGTGTTGTTGCTTTTTCTTTTCTTTCCTCTATTTTTCAACATTTCAATAAAATTTATTATTTTGTCCCTGACTTTATCCAATGAGAAATAATTTTATCTTAAAAGTTAAAACCAGCATTTTAATAACAGCACATTTATTGAAAGATAATATGTATTATTGTAATGTAAAGCTTGAGAAGGGAGCTCGATGTCTCTGTAGGAGTAGCACTGGACTTTGGACCATGCAGTCAGTAACTTGAGTCCACCAGTTGCTCAGAGGGAGAAAGATGAAGTTTCTGCTCCCACAAAGATTTACAGCCTCATCAACCCTATTCAGGGTCATTTATGAATCAAAAAAATATTGATGTCACTTAAAAACAACAAGGGCTTGAGAGAGATTTGAAAAGACTACTGTCCAAGTGGAGCCCTGGTGTGGCACTGTGGGCTAATGCGTCAGACTGCAAAGTCATTTGAACTTTAAGATCGGTGGTTCAAGCTCACCAGCTGCTCCTTGGAAACCCTATACAAGGTCGCTATGGGTCAGAATTGACTTGACAGCACTGAACAACAACAACAACAACTGTCCAAATATTGTTCTTCAGTACATGGAGTCAATGGCATCTAATGATAACAACAATAACAATGTTCAAATTTTGAAAAAGCCATTCTAAAATGATTCAATTTTGTATGGCATGACACTGTAGGACAATCATTTTACCTTAAGGTCAGTTTCAACCGCAAGAACAACAGTTCAGACTCACCAGTCACTCCTTGGAAACGCTACAAGTTTTATGAGTATGTTGTTGTTGTTAAGTACTGTTGAAACTGACTCAACAGTACTTAACAACAACAACATACTCATAAAATTCACCATAATGGAGAATTGAACTGACTCTAAGGCACTTAACAACATACTCATAAAAATATCACAGTGATTAGAAACGTCTTAGTCCCTAAGTATAACAACAGTTGTTGTTGTTAAGTGCCATGGAGTTGGTTCCGACTCATAGTGACCCTGCACAGGGTTTCTGAGGTTATAATTCTTTACTGGAGCAGAACGCCTCATCTTTCTCCGACGGAACCGCTGGTAGTTTCGAATTGCTGACCTTGAGGTTGGCAACCCGACTCATAACTAATACATTAATAGATTGGGTGGCATTAATTAGCAGAAATTTATTTCATCACATTTCAGGAAACTTGTTAGGTGCTATGGAGTCTGTTCCGTCTAATATCGACTCTAAGCATAACAAAATGAAACAATGTCATGTTCGGCGCCATCTTCACAATTGTTGTAACATTTGAGCCCATTGCTGCTGCCACTGTGTGAACCCATTAAGAGGTCTTCCTCTTATTTTCTGATCCTCAAATTTAAGAAGCACTATATCCTTCTCCAGGTACAGATCCCTCCTAATAAGATGTCTGAAGTATGAGAGTGAAGTCTCACCATCCTGGCTTTTAAAGGGCAGTCTGGTTGCATTTCTTTCAACACAGATTTGTTTGTTCTAGCAGTCCAAGGTCCTTTTAATGTTCTTCCCTATCACCACAATTCAAAGGCACTGATTCCTCCAGGGTTCTCCTTATTCATTGCCCAATTTACACATGCATTTCAGGCGGTTGAAAACATCATGGCTTGGGAAAGGCATACCTTAGTAATCAAACTTTTTTAACATGTTAGAGTCCTTCTGCGTCAGATTGGCCTAATGAAATGCGTCAGTTGATTTCTTGAGTGCTGCTTCTTGAGTGTTGATTATGGATCTAAGTGAAATGAAGTCTTTCACAATTTCAATCTTTTCTCCATTTATCATGATATTATTTATTGGTTCAGTGGTAAGGATTTTTGTTTTATTTATGTTGAGGTGCAATCCATATTGAAGGCTGTCTTCTTTGATTTTCATCAATAAGTATCGGAAGTACTCTGGTTTCAGTAAGCTAGGTTGTATTATCTGCAGATCACAGGTTGTTGATGAGCCTTCCTCCAATCTAGATACTACATTCTTATTCATATAATCCAGCTTCTCAGGTTATATGCTCAGCATACACATAGAATAAACTTGGTGAAAAGATACAACACTGGTGCACATTTTTCCTCATTTTAAACCATCCAGTATCACTTTGTTCTGTTCTAACGACTGCCCCTTGATCTATGTGCAAATTGCTCATGAGCACAATTAAGTGTTCTAAAATAGATATTCTTCTCATTATCCATAGTTTGTTATGACCTATGCAATCAGAATCCTTTGCATTGCCAATGAAGTACAAGTAAACATCTTTCTGGTATTCTTTGCTTTCAGCCAAGACCTGATGTCAGCAATGGTATCTAGTTCCACATCCTCTTCTGAATCCAGTTTCAATTTCTGGCAGTTCCTTATATGATTTTAAAATCATATTCAACAAAATTTTACTATTATTTGATATTAATAATATTTTTAGATTATTTCTGCATTTCATTGGGTTACTTCTCTGGTATGGGTACAAATATAAACCTGTTCCAACCAGTTAGCAAGGTAACTGTCTTCCAAATTTCTTGCCATAGATGAGTGAGTGCCGCTAATGTTGCATTAGTTTGTTAAAAGATTTCAATTTTCATTCCATCAGTACCTATTTTGATTTACACTAATGCCTTCAGTGCAACTTGGAATTTTCTCTTCAATACCGTTGATTCTTGATAATATGCTACCTATTGAAATGGTTAAACATCAACCATTTCTTAATGGTACAGTGACTCTTTGTATTCCCTCCATCTTCTTTTGATGCTTTCTGCATCATTCAATTTTTTTATCTATAGAACTAATCAGCATTAAAGGTTGAGGTTTGAATTTTTGTTTCAGTTCTTTCAATTTAATTTGAGAAATGCTTATCATGTTTATCTCTTTTTGTTTTCTAACTGAAGGGCTTTACTCATTTCATTATAATGTTTGACTTTTTCTTCTCAAGCTGTCCTTTAAATTTTTCTATTTAGGTATTTTAGCTCCCATATCTTTCACCCACTTCTGATGTGGCACTGTTGGATCAGCTATGGACTGTGAACCACAAGGTCAGCAGTTCAAATCCACCAACTGTTCCTTGGAAACCTTATACAGGGTCTCTTTGAGATGGAACAGACTCAATGGCACTTAACAACACAATGCTCAAAAACAAACTTCAGGGTCTCTTCTGACACTCTGAAAGAGTGTGAAAAGACAGTGAAACTGTCTTTTTAATGACCTCTTCCTTTCCTCCTGTATGATGCTCTTGCCATTATGCAACTTTTTTCTGGCCTTCAGTCATTGGTGTCTAATGCATCAAATCTGTTTTTGAGACTGTGTCTAAATGCAGGAGAAATATATTTAAAGTTTTATTTTGGCTTTTCTGAATTTGTTTTAATTTTCTTCAGCTTCATCCTGAACTTGCATATAAATAGCTGATGGTCTTTGAAGCTTTTTCCCTGGCCTTGTTTTGACTGATAATATTGAATTTTTCCAACTTCTTTTCCCAAGATGTAGTCAATTTGATTCCTGTGCATTCTGTCTGGTGAGGTTTATGTGTGTAGAAAACTTTTATGTATTTTAACAAGGTATTTTCAGTTAACAAGTCATTGGTTTTACAAAATGTTATCATGTGACCTCCAGCATCATTTCTATTCACCAAGACCATATTTTCCAACTACTGATCCTCTTCCTTGTTTCTAAGATTCACATTCAAATCAACAGTAATTATCAATGTATCTTGATTGCATGTTTGATCAATTGTAGACTGAAGAAGTTGGTAGAATTCTTTAATTTGTTCATCTCTGGCTTTACTGGTTGATGAGTAAATGAGAATAACAGCAGTATAAATTGGTCCTGCTTATTGGCATATAAGAAGCACTTGTATTGTGGTGGTTACGAATCGGACTGCTAACCTCACGGTCAGCAGTTCAAAATTACCAGCTGTTCTGTGGGAGAAAGATGAGGCTTTCTGCTCCTGTAAAGATTTATAGCCTTGGAAACCCTGCACAGGGTCGCTATGAGTTGGAATCAACTCCATGGCATATAACAACAACGATTGGCATATGGATATTATCCTATCACACTGTATTGTCCTTCAAGATAGATCTTGACATGTTGTTTTTGACAGTAAATGCTTTACCAATTCTCTCCAATTTTTCATTCAAGCATAGTAAACCAAAGATTGTTAGATTCAAAATGGCCAGCACTAGTCCATTTCAGTTCACTAATGCTTAGGATTTGTTGTTATTGTTGCTAAGTTGCTAAATTATTGAATCTGTTCCAACCCATACCAACCCAGTGTAGGGTTTCCAAGGAGTGACTGATGAGTTTGAACTGCTGACCATGTGGTTCAAACTGGTCTTGCGTTCCTGTATTTGTCCTACAGTGCCACACCAGGACTCCATGTCTAAGATATCGATCTTCATATGCTCCATTTAATTTTTGACAATTTCCAATCTTCCTAGATTCATCTTTTATACATTCCATGCTCTTATTATTAATAGATATTTGCAGTTGTTTCTTCTCATTTGAGTTGTGCCCTATGAGCAAATGAAGGTACCAAATTTTACTCCATTCTCCTTGTTATTGCCAACCCTACTTTGAAGAAGCAACTCTTTTCTAATTGTGTTTTGAGTGCCTTCCAATCTGAGAGGTTTGTCTTTTGGCACTATATCTGACAATGTTTCGCTGCTATTCATAAGGTTTTCATGGGCTAGACATTCAGAAGTGAATTGCCTCTCCTTTTTTCTATTCTGTCTCAGTCTGGAATCTACACTCAAGCCTTTCCTACACAGGTGACCTTTGTTGTTGTTGTTAAGTGCTGTCGAGTTTGTTCTGACTCATAGCAACCCTGCATGGGATTTCTGAGGAGCAGTTGGCAAATTTGAACTGCCGACCTTGTAGTTCAAACCAACTTTGCAGTCCAACTCATTAACCCACAATACCACACCAGAATTCCTAGGTGACCTTGCTAGTATTTAAAAGACTGGGGGCATAGCCTTCAATATCACAGTAATGAGCAAGTCATCACAGTAGGATATACTGACAGACGAGTGATGGTTTAAGAAGCTAGAAGTTTGAATCTGGGGTACCAGCTCTAGAGGAATGTTCTATCTGTTCTTCAGGAAAATTCTTGCTTCAGCTTCTCTAGCATTCTTTCTAGTATGGCCTTCAGATAGCCAGATAATAATATTATTTCTCCCAGTTGTTGCTTGTTGCTGTTCCTTCTATATTAAAAATGTCTAGATTTAGAAAGGCTCTACATTTATATGGTTTATTAACCAGAGAAAATTGTATTCCCAATGGGGTTGAATACAGAGGAATTCAACTAAATTCAAATAAATCCAGAGGAATTAAACTAAAAGACTAATAATACAAAACCACTGCCTTTGAGTCACACTTACCCTATAGGACAAAGTATTAAAGAAACTAAAGAGTTTCCAAAGTTGTAACATGTACAGAAGCAGACTCCCACATCTTTCTTCCAAGGCTGGTTAAATCCACCAACTTTTTAGTTAGCAGCCAAGGATTTACCCACTGAGCTACAAGTTCTCCTCCATAGACATAGGGTTTGAATTTAAGCACAGCTTTGGTGTGACATAATTCAATTCATAACAGGGAAGATTAGCTGTGAATTTGTATTCTCAGAGAAATCAGTGCTATAACACAAATATGGTCTTGAACAGAATATGGAAACAATATTTTTGCTTTTACTTTAAAAAATATATCTTTCTAATTACAAAAGGAGTTATACAATGCTTCTTATGTTAATTTCCATTTATTACATGAAATAGCTATGTGTATTTTTTGTTTGACTTATATGGAGCTCCTTAACTTAAAGAATTTCCTAGACCTGTAGTCCACAAATATGAGAAACTTCTGTTACTGTGCAGGCAGGAAGGACATTGAAAAGTATCAGACTGACTCAGAGGAAAAATAAAAAAAGCTATTCCAAAGTAAAGAAGAGTGTTCTTATTTTTAGGAGTTGCTCCAAAATGGGTTAAGAATACATAAAGAAGAGAAGCTGAGTTTCATAGAATCTTCATATAGAAAGGTTTTACAAAATAATAATGAGGTTGAACACCAGGCATTTCATAGAAAGTAGCCACTGCAGCAGATAGTGTTTCCATTAGTCCACACCTTTTTCTGATTTACACTCATTCAGAAGCCACACAATGCTCATGACAGGTTATTAGAGAGAAGCAGGAACAACTCTATTAAGGAAGAGAGATTGCACAAAGCAAGGAATGATAAAAGAAACTTGCTTCTCTTTCCATTATTTGCATAAAATAACAACTTCCCACCTTGGTAAATCTGTTAGAATAAATTTCTTTGGCTGGCATGACAGACTAACACACTCTGTTATTAACCCAATGGTTGGAAATTCAAATTTACTCAGAGGCACCTCAGAAAAAAATACCTTGTGATCTATATATGAAAAATCAGTCTTTAAAAATCCTGTGGAGAACATTTCTACTCTGACACACATGGGGTAACATGAGCTAGCATCAATTTGACAGTCACTGCTATGGTGATTGCACAAAATTAATTTGCATGCTAACCAATGAATTTGGTTTGTAAGATGCAGCTCATTGGCCTGTTGAAACACTCCAACCGCTTAGTGTCTGTCCGTCAGATCTCCATAGCACTCATTTTTGTTAAGTTAAAATAGCTCTGACATCTGACTTTGTTTTCTAAACTGGATGCCCTAATTCACATCCAAAATTTAATTTAGACCAATTTATGATGGAAGCATTATTTTATCATTAGATTTGACTTCAGGAAAATCCTTTGCAAAAGAGTAAACAATAAAGAAATGATATACAGAGATGACGCCTTCTGCTCCCATAAAAATTTATTCTCAGAAATGTTATAAATGGTTGCTATTAGTTAGAACTTACTCAATAGTATATTAGAAGTATTAGACAACATTCCTCAAGGGCCACAAGGGAACTTTTGTAGAAAATGTGTTGAAAGCTGATTAAATGATTGTTCCCTCAAGGTTGCATTCACACAAGAGGCAATATAATAAAATGGGTAAGAATGTAAATTTTGACTACTTATCCTAGAATCTGGTTTGCTGTTTTCTCCCTTACTAACACGAACTTGACCAAGTATTTTAATTTTTGTACCTTAGTTTCCATTTTGGTGAAAAAAGGATGATAATTGCAATTACCTTATACTCTTGTGAAGATAAATGGTGTAAAGTGCTTAAGATGATGAACTTTGTAAATGCTGTATAAGTAGAGGTTTCATCAATATTGAATTTTAGTTTACTAAACTGTGTGTGGTGTTGTGGAATAATGCACTGGACTGCAAAGTCAGTTTGAACTGCAAGGTGAGTGGTTCAAGCTCACCAGCCACTCCTTGGAAACCTTATACAAGGTTTTATGGGTCAGAACTAACAGGACAGTATTTCACAACAACAACAGCCTGTACAAACATAATTTTATAGTAATCTAAAATTTCTTCCTATTATCATTCTCCGTTCACAGATGAAACTAAATTAATTTCTGTTACTTTCTAAAATTACAGATTGCATAAAGGGTCTTAATGAGTTTATTTAATTATGGAAGTTTTGTTCAGTCCTTCCTTAATTTATATATGAAATTTGAGAATACATTCTAAAAATATCTTTAAGGCACTCTGGTAGCGTAGTGGTTACGAATCAGGCTGCTAACCTCAAGGTCAGCAGTTCGAAACTACCAGCCATTCTGTGGGAGAAGGAAAAGACTTTTGCTCCCTTAAAGACTTACAGCCTCAGAAACCCTGTGCAGGGTCACCATGAGTCACAACCGACCCCATAATACTTAACAACAACAATAAAAATATCCTTGGTGTCTGGAGACACCAAAGTCTTAAGAGTGTGAGAGAGGTGTTGCAAATAGTCTATACTGTTCAAATTACTATATATTTCAACCTATAATCTCATGTCATTTGAAACATGATGCCCTCTCCACTATTCATGTAAGTAGAGTTTTCTGTTGTCTCCACCTTTCACTACTTTGTTCAGCAAGTTCTAAAGATTTTGCATCAAAAGTCATATTATTGTCTTCTAGATGCCCCCCTCTCAAGGAATTCAAGGTCAAGCTAAACTTTCTTTATTATCTGTATATTGACCTAAAGTTTGCCTTCATTTGGCACCATAACCCCATTTAAACAACATTTCAAAAATTTTTTTTTATAATTTAGGGAAACAAACAGGTGAAATGTGTATAATTAGAAAAAAACACATATGAGTAGGCATGATAGAGTCATGTTCAAAACTCACATAGCTTTGTTACAGATATTCCATGGTAGCAACACAAAAAGCACCATATTGCATTGGCACATAAGCATGAAAATGCCAAAGCTTTATTCATGGAAGACAGGTGTTAAATTATAGGAGGGTGTATTGTTCATATGGTATTTATGGGTTTCAAGTTTGTTTGACATTCCAGAAACAATGTGACTAGGACTCATGAATAAAATTGTAATAATTTTCTTTCCTTTTTTCTTTCAATTTTTTTCTAATTCTTATTTTCTCTGGGAAAGTTAATTAGAAGAAAATCACCTATGTTTATTATTGATACACATAAGAAAAGCAATTTACTGGGTAGAACATTTTTTGTCTTTGAACTGCAGTCCCTTAAATTTCAAGTGGTAGAAATCTGTTCAAATGCTTTGAAATGGAGTAACCATGTTACCAAAAATAACCAGAGAATAAGAAATTAAGCTGTACAGGGATGCTGGAAGGGAAAATAAATGGCCTTTTGCAGGAATATTCTATACATTTTAACATGATAATTTGTAATTCACTTGACAGGATAAAAAAGTATATGTGGACTTAATTTACTAAATAGCTAGAAGAAAGAGCAAGATTTTTGATACTGATTAGAAACATGGTATTTGTGTACATAAAAAGTAGGAAAAATTATCTGCTCATCCTGTACAGGGTCGCTATGGGTCGGAACCGACTCGACAGCACTTAACAATAACAACAACATATCTACTAAATTATTCTTTTTACTTTGCTGTAATGTATTTCTGTTTCTTTTCATTTGGTTTTCATTATATGTTGGATGTGTTATACTGGAAGTGTAGACTGGGAGAATTTTAATTTTTGATTCTTGGGAGAAAAAGATATGTACAGAAAGCTAATTTAGTACTAGCGTGTGTTCCGAAAATATGGTATATATATATATATTCTTGTAGTTCAATGCCATAGAGTAGGATCCAATTCATAACAATACTGTTTATGGTTTCAGATGAACAACTGGTGGGTTTCAACTGCCAACCTTATGGTTCTCAGTTCAGAACTAATCCTACAGCACCATGGCCGGAGTCTATATTAAGTATTGTTGTAAGTCGAGTCGGTTGAGACCCATAGCGACCTTGTATAAGGGTTTCAAGGAGTGGCTTGTGAGCTTGAACTGCCAGGCTTCTGGTTCAAATTGACCTTGCAGTTCAGCACTTTAACCCACAGCACCACACCAGGACTCCATATATATATGCTGTGTGGCATTGAATCAGTTCAAACTCATAGCAACTCTTTATAGCATTTCTGAAAGCTTCTGGAGGGTTTGAACTGCCGACCTTGCAGTTACCAAGGTTAGCAGTCCAGTGTTTGTCGTATAGCACACCACTATTTTGAGAAGTTTGTGGAAAAATGCAATTCTTTTAATTCCATTTTTTTCATGAACTTTTCTTTTTAAACTTCTTATTGTGAATTGAGTGAATGTTTACAGACAAAACAATCAATTTTACATTCAACAAATCATACACTTTGTTTCATCTCAGTAATTGCAATCCCATCCATGGAAAAGTTATCCATTATTCTTCCTCCCTGTGGTTCCTACCTTCATTCCACACACTTTTTCATCCTATCTCAACTTTGTATTTAAGTTTATGTAACCTCAGTGATTTATGTAGCCTCTTTGATTTATGAACTTTTTAAAGCTCCGTCTGTCACTGGACTGTAAGGTTGCTTTGAACCACAAGGTTGGCGGTTCAAATTTACCAGCTGCTCGTTGTAAACCCTATATAGGGTTGCTATGGGTCAGAATTTTCTTGACAGCACTTAATGTATTACCCTGGTAGAAAAGAGGATTACAAACTGAGCTGCTAACCATAAGTTCAGCAGTTCAAATCTACCAGTCATTCCATCACTCCACAGGAGAAAGATGAGGCTTTCTGCTCCTTTAAAATTTTATAGCCTCAATAACTCTATACAGAGATGATTCTTGTTGCTGTTGTTGTTAGGTTCCATCAGTTGGTACCAAATCGTAGTGACTCCGCACAACAGAAGGAAACACTGTCTGGTTCTGTACCAACCTCACAATCATTGCTGCGCCTAAGGCCATTGCTGCTTCCATGGTGACAATCCATGTCCTAGGAAATCTTCCTCATTTTTACTGACCCTTCACTCTACCAGGCATGATATGATGCCCATCTCCAGGGACTGGTTCTTCCTAATTATATGTCTGGCCATCCTGACTTCAAAAGAACATTCTGACTGTACTTAATCCAATGCAAATTTGTTTGTTCTTTTCACATGGTACTTTTAATACTTTCCTCCAATGTCATAACTCAAATGTATCAATTCATCTACAGTCTTTCTTATTCACCATTCAACTTTCACATGCATATGAGGTTACTGAAAATACCATGTTTGGATCAGGCATACCTTAGTCCTTAAACTGACATCTTTGCTCTTGAACATTTTAAGAAGGTCTTCTAAAGCAGATTTGCCTAATGCAATACATCCTTTGATTTATTAACTGCTGCTTCCATAGGTGATAGCTGATCCAAGCTAAATGAAACCTTTGACACTATCAGTCCTTCTCCATTTATATGTATGTTATTTACTGGTCCAGTGGTGAGGTTTTTTGTGTTTTCTTTACATTGAGGTGCATCCCATACCAGATACTGTGGTCCTTTTCACTTTCAGCAAACAAGGTTGTATCATCTGCATATTGCAGGTTTTTAGTGATACATAATCCAATCCTGATGCCACAATTTTATTCTCATGATATAGTGTCTCACATTATTTGTTCAGCATACAAATTGAATAGATGTAGTGAAAGAATACAACACTGGTGCACACCTTTCCTAATTTCAAACCACTCAGTGTTCCCTTCTTCTATTTAGACAACTGCTTCTTGGTCTATCTACAGGTTCCTCATTAAGACAATTAATTGTTCTAGAATACTCATTCTCCACAATGTTATCCATAGCTTGTCATGATCCATACAATCAAAAGCCTTTGCAAAGTCAATAAAGCACAGGTAAATATCTTTCTGGTATTCTCTGCTTTCAGCCAAAATCCACCTGACGTCAACAATGATATCTCTTTTTCCGTGAACTCGTCTGAATATAGCTTGAACATCTGGCAGTTTCTTGTCATTATAATGCTGCAGCTGTTTTGGAATTATATTTAACACAATTTTACTGCCATGCAATATTAATGATATTGCTCCATGATTTCCACTTTCATCTTATTACCTTTCTTTGGAATGGGCACAAATATGGATATCTTCCAATCTGTTGGCCAGGTAGCTCTCTCGAAAATTTCTTGTTTTAGATGAATGAGTGCTTCCAGTGCTACATCTGTTTATTGAAAGATTTCATCAATTCCTAGAGCCTTGATGTTTGCCAATGAGTTCAGTGCATCTTGGTTTTCCTCCTTTAGTATCACTGTCTCTTGATCACATGCTACCTACTGAAATGTTTGAAAATGGAATATTTCTTTTTGGTACAGTGACTTCATGTATTCCTTTTATCTTTCTGTATCATTCGATATTTTTCAAATAGAATCCTTACATATTGCAAGTTGAGGCTTGAATTTTTTTTTCAGTTCCCTTAGCTTGAGAAATGCTGAGCGTGTTCTTCCCTTTTGGTTTTCTAACTCTAGTCATTTGTATATTTCTTTATAATATTTGCCTTCATCTTCTCGAGCTTCCCTTTGAAATTTTCTTTTCATGTGATATTGATGATATTGTCCAGTGACTTCCATATTCTATTGTGTAACCTATATTTTGAATGGGCACAAATATGTATTTCTTACAATCAGTTGGTCTTTCAAATTTCTTGGCATAGATGAGTGAAAGCCTACAGCTCCACATAAGTTTGTTGAAATATTTTAATTTGTATTCTAGTTATTTCCAGAGCTTGTTCTTTGCCAATGCCATCAGTGTACCTTCGACTTCTTCCTTCAGTACCATTGGATCTTAACTATATGATATCTCTTAAAATGGTTGAATATCTCTCATTTCTCTTTGATACAGTGACTCTGTATTTCTTTCATCTTCTTTGATGCTTTCTGTATCATTCAATATTTTGCCTACAGAATCTTTCAATATTGCAAGTTGAGGCTTGAATTTGTTATTCAGTTCTTTCTTCTTGAGCAGTTCTGAGTGTGTTCTTTCCTCTTAGCTGTCTAATTCCAGTCCTTTGCACATTGCATTATAGTACCTGACATTGTTTTCTTGAGTTGCCATTCGAAATTTTCTTCTAAGTATTTTTACTTCTTCACATCTTCCATTTGCTTAGCATCTGTGCACTGGAATGCAAGTTTCAGAATCAATTCTGACATCCATTTTGTTCTTTTTCTTCTTTATTGTCTAGAAAAACAATCAGAAAAAAAGAATAAAAACAAAACAGAACAATCTGAAGAAAACTTAAGAGTTATGCGGAATAGCATGAATAGTAATAATTTCCAGGTGCTTGAAATTCCAGGACAGGTAGAGACCATTTAAAAAATGAAAGAGAAAGACAGAAAATATTGTCAAAGAATTTTTGGAGGAAAATTTCCAATATCATGAAAGAGGGAAGGATAGGCATCGAAGAA
>NW_006408638.1:9650301-9651295 GCF_000296735.1 Chrysochloris asiatica | reverse complement strand
TTATTCCTGACATAGTATATCATATGATTGTCGGAATCAATATGGACAATTTCAACTCCCTAATATTTATGATATTTATGTGGTCTATTGACTTCCAATTTTCCTAGATTCATACTTTGTATATTTCATGTTCTGATTATTAATGAATATCTGTAGCTATTTCTTCTTATTTTGATTTGTAACCCATTAGCAAAGGAAGGTCTATAAAGCTTTGCTCCATCCACATCATTAAAGTCAACTCTCACTGTGAGATAAGCACTGAACTGCAAGGTCCTGCAAGGTCGGAGGTTCAAATTTAGCAGTTGCTCCTTGGAAACCCTGTACAGGGTAGCTATGAGTTGGAAACACTTCATAGCACTTAACAGATGCTACTTTGAGGGAAAAGCTCTTCTTTAGTCATATTTTGAGTGCCTTTCAACGTGAAGGACTCATCTTTTGGCACTATATCAGTGTTCTGATGCTATTCATAAGGCTTCAGTAGAAATGGTTCACCTCTCCTTCTTTCTAGTCTGTCTTACACTGGAAGCTATCCTGAAATTTCTCCATTAGTTGGTATACAGCATTACAGCAACACAAAACCAATATAATACTATAAACTGACAGATAAGTGGTAGTCATTATATATATATATATATATATATTGTTGTTAAGTGCCATTGAGTCTCTTCCAACTCATAGTGACCCTGTACAGAGTTTCTGAGGAGCAGCTGATGAGCTTAAATGCCAGACCATGTGGTTCAAACCAATCTTGCAGTTCTGCACATTAACCCATAATGCCACACCAGGATATTCTCTGTGTGTGTGTGTATGTGTATTGTTGTTGTTGTTAGATGCCATCGAGTCAGTACCAACTCATAGCGACCCTATGCACAAAAGAGCGAAACACTGTCCGGTCCTAGGACGACTTCACAATTGTTGCCATGCTGAGTACATTGATGCTGCCACTTTGCCAGTCCATCTCACTGTGGTCTTACTCTTTGTCTCTGAACCTCCA
>NW_006408638.1:9642802-9649691 GCF_000296735.1 Chrysochloris asiatica | reverse complement strand
GCAAGGTTATATCATCTGCATATCGCAGGTTGTTAATGAGTCTTCCTCCAATCCTTATGCCACATTTTTCTTCATATAACCCAGCTTCTTGGATTATTTTCTCAGCTTACAGGTTGAATAAGTATGGTGAAAGAATACAACCATATATATGTTGTTATTCTTACTAAGTGCCGCCAAGTCGGTTCAACACATAGTGACCCTGTATAGGGTTTCCAAGGAGTGGCTGGTGAATGTGAACCACTGATTTTACAGTTTAAACTGACCTTGTGGTCCAGTACATTATCCCACAGTGCCACACCAGGACTTTTTCTCTACATATATATTATTAGTGGTTATGTACTAGGGAGTCAGTTCTGTATGGAGTTTCTGAGGCTGTAAATTGTTATGGAGCAGAAAGTCTCATCTTTCTCCACAGAACCACTAGTAGTTTCTAACTGCTGACCATGAGGTTAGCAGCTTGACTGGTAACAACTACACTACCAGAGAATTTTGTATTCAAATGAAATTCTAAAATACTTCTTAAAAAATCATAAAAGTTGTACATATCAAAACTTATTGGATATAGTTATTGTGATGTTTAGAAGATATTTAAAAATTACTCTTATATTTGATAAGAAAGAAGTCTATTCGTCCCAAACAATGAAAGTTAGAAGAGAAAAAACAGAATACATATAAAACTGTAGAAAGAAAATAATGTAACAGATATATAATATGATGAATAGAAAATGATACAATCATGAGAATCAATAAGAGAAAAGTAGTTAATAATGAGCTCATAAATATAAGATGAAGGAGCTCTGGTAATGTAGTGGTTACAAATCAGACTGCTAACCTCAAGGTCAGCAGTGCACACTACCAGCTATTCTTCAGGAGAAAGATGAGGCTTTCTGCTCTTGTAAAGATTTATACCTTCAGGAACTCAATGTGGGTCACTATGAATAGGAACCGATACCATGGCACACTACCACCACCAAGTATGAAATCGAGGATTCCTCCTGAAAAAACATCTTCATTCCACGTGAATATAATGTAAAGAATATTGTGTTTACATGAATATTACTGCTTGATAAATACTTGTTGGAACAAAAATTTTTGTATTTGCCAGAATAGTCTTTGTTTATAGTAACAGAATTCATAAGTAAATTGTACTTTATTTCTTCAGAAAAAGACTATTTCTGAATAAGAAGATTAATAAGCAGTTACTTCTATCAAGGGAGTACTTTAAGATGGAATAATAATAATAATTATAAAGTAGCAGAAACATACTTCCATATAAGTTGTCTTATATAAAACCCAAAATATGCAAGACTAAATATACTGTTTGAAATTATGGTCATATATGATTCCACCATAAAGAAATACAAGAGAATTGTAAAAACAAATTACAAGACTGAGTTACCTATAGAGGACAGGAGATTCAAAATGTTTTACAAAGTGAAGAATACATGCAACTTATATTTTAATTTCTCTCTCTATTTTTTCTATAAAATTATATATAATTTCAAATTATATATAATAGCCTATATACAATTGAAAATTATTCTTTAAAGATTTTGAATAATGTTTTTTCCTTGTATGTTTCCAGTTGCCATCAAGTAAATTGTAACTCAAGGTGAACTCATGCCAATCAGAGTAAAATTGTGTTACATAGGGTTTTCAGTGACTGATTATTCAGAATTAAATTGCCAAATTTTCTTCTGAGGTACAAGTTAGCTTCAGAGTACTTTAACTATTTGCACCACCAATTTAATATAATTATATGTTTTAATATTTTATTATATGGGAATAACGTTTTTTCACCACAAAATTACTTTTTAACAGCTTCTCCCTATATAAAAATGATATGGCAATTGTGAAATAATTGTAATGAGATATAAGTATAAAGAAGAAAGCAAACACCAAGTAAAATTCCAGCAATCTGAAAATATCCATTGCATTTCAGGGACTGTACTTCAAGGCACTCTTTTATACACATAAAGGAGTGAACAAATCATTTTTTGAATGAAATAATCCTTTCAATTACACTTTGATGAACACTTGATGAAGGCCAACCACTTGGAAATGTAGCCTTGGTCCCTACTTGTCTCATTCACTTTACTAGTCCATGGGGAAATTTTGTAATTCTAACATCTTTAATGCTGAATGAATACTTATTAAATGGATATCTGTGTTGAAACACACACAAGTTTTCTGTTTAAAGGAACAAAACCAGATTTACATTTTAGCCTCCAGATTTAAGCAAGGGCTCTCAGAAATTACAAGCAGCAGGAAACTCCTACTTGGGGACATTCCATTGAAAATGCATGCCCCTGGGTACATAAATTGAAATTCATGAACTATCAACAGGAGCTTATCTTCGTTGCTCCATGGGAAAGGAAGGCAATGGAAGGGTAATGAGCAAAGCAGAGTTTCAATCTTAGAAAAAGTTTTTTTTTTTTTTTTTTTAATTTTTAAAGCTACACTTTCCCTCTATTTGGAATTCTGTGTGTATACAAGTAGGAACATTCTAAATTGTATCCCTTAAAATGGAGAGAATAAAACAGAAAATGATATAAAAACCTACAGTAAGATGGTAATATTAATTACATTCACATTTGTAGACGGCTACGTAGATTTTGGACTCCTGGCGTGGCATTGTAAGATCAGCACTGAACTGGGAAACACAAGGTAGGCAGTTCAACTCACCAGCTTCTCCTTAGAAACCCTATATACATAGAGTCACTATGATTCAAAATCGACTCCACGCACTTACAACAGCAATATAAATTTTGCCTTATTTAGTCCTTGTGTTTTCATATATTTTATTAAAATGTATATTGGTTATGAGCCAGCCTGCTAACCTGAAGCACAGTCAGCAGTTCGAAATGACCAGCCATTCCACATGAGAAGGATGAGACTTTCTGTTCCTGTAAATACTTACAGCTTCAGAAACCCTATGCAGGGTTGCTATTAGTTGGAACTGACTCCATGACACAACACCACCACCATAAACAAAATAGTTGCAGTGGAGTTATTTATGATTCATAGTGACCACCTGTGGGTTTAGAGTAGACTTGCTCAGTACGGTTTCAAGGCTGTGACCTTTCAGAACCGAATCATCAAGCATTTCTTCTGTAGCAGTTCTAGGTGGATTTGAACAATCAACCCTTTAATTAGGAGCCAAAAGCTTAACTGTTACTTCATTTAGAGATCCCTCTGAAGTGGCAGAAGATATATATTATTCATTCAAAGATTAGGAATCTGAGGCATTTTTTTTTCTCGTATCCAACCTCCCAAATCTGCTTTTTGTTAGAATCAGAACTAAAGCTATCATGCAAGTTGACTGACATGTATTTCATAGTTATTTTGTGAAGAACAGGAATAATTTTTTTAAATAAAATCTACATTGAAAGTAACATGTTCTATGGCAAAATACATTTAAATATACAAGTCAATTTCAAAGAGTTCTGTTTTATTTTTAAATTTTTGTTTATAAATGGAATTACATATATGTTACATTCTAAATATTTTGCAAACAGTTTGTAAAAGCATATGATGCTTTATAATATTAGATTGGAGACATCAATCTAATTCCTTTTTAAAAATGAAATATAAAAGTTTAGAGAGTTTAACATCCTAGGTCATGGAGATTTTCTAAGATACAGTTTAACCTTTATGCAATGCAAGTCATACTGTAAAATGCAGTATGTGTGTGCATGTGTTTATGTACTTCAATCATATATTTACATATGGTTTATTTATTGATAGAGAATTGTTTTCAGTAGTTAACTTTATTATCAAGGTTAATTGTTTTTGGTACAGCATAACATATATACAGAAAAGTCTTCATTGTATATGGGCATAATTAGATGAATTTTCCCATAAATCTCATCATGCAACCATAACTAAAGATGGAATGGTTATGTGCCACAGAGTTGGTTCCAATTCATGGCAACCCTGTACAGAGTTTCTGAGGCTATAAATCTTTACAGGAGCAGAAAGCCTCATCTTTCTCCATGGAGCAATGGGTAGATTCCAACTGTTGATCTTTCAGGTAGCAGCCCAATTAGCAATCCATTAGATTTTGATAATGTGGTGTTTACATGCCAGACTGCTAACCTCAAGGTTAGTGGATCAAAATTATCAGCAGTTCCATGGTGGAGAAAGGAGGCTTTCTGCTCCGGTAAAGATTTACAGCTTCAAAAACCCTATGCAGTCAGAAACCAGTCCACAGCATGTAACCACCACCAGGCTACCAGGGGTCCTTACGTAAGGAATAGAAGTCCACACTATAAATGAAATTGATCATCATCACAGCAGTCAAAAACATGATTCTGATCCTAAATTCCTATAAACATTAGATATTTTGTATTATATTGATTCTATACTTTGTTGTTGTTGTTGTTAGGTGCCATTGAGTTGGTTCTGACTCATGGAGACCCTATGTACAACAGAACAAAATAAGGCTTGGTCCTGCAACATCCTCACAATTGTTGTTATGTTTGAACCGATTGTTGAAGCCACTTGGTCAATCCATCTCCTTGATGTTTTTCTTTGGTTGAGTTCTCTAGAGAAGCAAAACCAGTGAAGCTTATTTAAGTACATTTGAAGAGAGATTTGTATTAAGGAAATGTTTTACACAGTTGTAAGGTGAGCAAGTTCCAAGTCACTGGTCTGATGTCAAGCTGTAGGCTTCTGATTCACATAGCTGCAGGGCTGGTGAATCAAGTTTAGCAGATTAGACAGCAGGCAGGCATGTTGGGCAGGTAATATGGTCAACTGCTGATAATTCCCAGGATCAGTAGGAAATGGAGCAGACCACTGGCTTAAATCCAAAGAATCAACCATATGCAAAATCCAGACCCACTGGAAAAGCAAGCAAGCTTTGTCTGACTGTTCAATATATTTGAGGCAGGCCACACAATTCCTTTCAATGATTGGCTGCTTATAGCAGAGCTCATCATGAGGAATTTCTATGTCTTAACTGTCAAACCACTAAGATTTCTGGCCCAATCAAGTTGATGCAGAACCTTAGTTATCCCAATCCACCCCTTTTCAACTTGGCACATGTACACATACATATCACCTTAAACTATAAAAAAAAATCTCAAAATTAAGATAATTATACAGTCATACTTACCCCTAATATGATACAACTATCACATGTATGACTGAAAATGCACTAAACCTATTTGTAGTTTTAATTTTATAAGTGAATAAAAGAGAAATATTTGATGCACAAATGCAAAAAAAAAAAAAAAAATTATCAAAACAATTGCAGTCCTCATTTCTGCAACTGGTCACATAGCCACGGCAGGTATTTAGTAATGTCTTGTTGCATCACTCATTCCATATTTCCTTTTCCCTCAACAAGCTCCTTAATTGGTCTGGTTATTTTCCTGGAGCAGTGACCCAAACCTTCTTTCCTCTGGGTCTGCACCATTAGTAGTATTATTGGAACTGGTATGTATGCCTTTGACTTTAATCATAGAATATGTTAGTACTGGTGGTGGTGTTGGTGGTGGTGTGCCATGGAGTCAGTTCCAACTGATAGTGACTCTGAATAGGGTTTCCAAGGCTTCAGTTCTTTCTCCCACAGAACTGCTGGTAATTTCAAACCACTGTCCTTGAGGTTAGCAGCCTGACTCATAACCACTATACTACCAGAGCTTCTTATATTAGTACTAAGAGATGTCATAAAGAACCTCCTGGATTCCACAGGAGGCTGGACAGAGGGCTGGCTTAGGCCGAAGAAGTGGGGGATGGGCTTGGTGCTTGCAGGCAGATGGGGTCTGTTTTTGATGATTTCTAAAATGCCTCTCTTTGTCTCCCTGTGCCTTTAGCCCCCCAATTTGCCCTATATACACACTGGTAATGCCTAACGTGGCAATGAGGACCCCCCTGGGATGGACTATGTTGGTTCCTGTGGCCCTGCTAGCTCTCTGAGAGCGTCTGCCCTTTGAATGGGTCTGCTCAAGCCCTGCTAAATCGGGCAGTGGGTGGGGCCGTCCCCAGGGTAGAAGCCGGGAGCAGGTGGGTAGAAGTTCAAAATGCTAGTAACTCCTCAATAGTTTAATCCTTCAAAAAAACAAGTTCATAAAGTTGAAATCTAATGTTTTATGTTTGCCCAAAAGCTGTCTGTCTACCAGGTGGGGGCCCTCCTTTGTGATACCGCCCCCTACTTTCTCCCGAGCCTGCGTACCTGTGGTGCCTGGTCAAGGAAGCCAGTACATGGTACTTTTGATACTCTTCTCCAATGCCATAATTCAAATTCATCAACTATATAATGAATACACCTAACTATATAATTCATATTCATCAATTATTCTATGGTCTTACTTACTCATTGTCCAACTGTCTGATGCATATGAAACAATTGAAAATGCCATGGTGTGGGTCAGGTGAACCTTAGCCCACAATCTGACATCTTTGCTGTTGAACACTGTAAAGAGGTTTTATGCAACCAATTTGCCTGATGTAACACATGCTTTGGTTTCTTGATTGTTGTTTCCATGAATGTTGATTGTGGATCCAAGCAAAATGAATTATTTGACAGCTTTGTTCTTTTCTCCATTTTTCATGATGTTATTCATTGGTCCATTTGTGAGGATTTTTGTTTTCTTCTGAGGGTATGAAAATACAGGAACTGTCCCATATCTCTTTCCTAGCTTTTAGTGATTATTGGAAATCATTGGCAATCCTTTGCTCCTATGAGATGCATCTGCCTCCATAGTAACATAGTGCCAGTTTTTGCCTCTGTGTGACTCTGTGTTTACATCTGTTCTTTTTTTTTTTTTTTATAAAATTCCAGAATATTGGGACTATGATTGTTGTTGTTGTTGTTGTTAAGTGCCGTTGAGTCTGTTCCGACCCATAGCGACCCTGTACAGGGTTTCCAAGGGTGTAAATC
>NW_006408638.1:9631493-9639997 GCF_000296735.1 Chrysochloris asiatica | reverse complement strand
TACTGTGTAATTTTAAGTATAAAAAATAAAGACTTGCTGAGCTGAGCTGGCAGAAAGAAGTAGAGGCAGAGCAGGCAGAAGGTAGGAAGAAGAGAAAGAAAGCAGGAGGAGAGCCAGAAGAAGAAGAGAGCAAGAGGGCAGACAGCAGACAGCAGAGAGAACAGACAGCAAAGAGCAGAAATCAGAAGCAGAGGTAGCAGAAGCTAGAGAGCATAGCTGAACAGCAAGGCAAGTTGAAAAAACTTTCGATTGTATTCATTCATTTCTTCACCTGATGTTTCTGTGTATTCGCTCGTGTTCCATGACCCCCGCGGAGGGCAGGAACCCCCGCAGACTAAAAAGAATAACCCATACTAAAGGGTGAGGGGAGGGGATTCGCTGATGGTTACCAGGATGTCGTGGGTAGTGTGAGGGGAGGGAAGGGAAGGTGGAGCACAGGATAAGGAATTTAGACAGAATAGTTTGGGTGCTAGGGAGGGGACCAAAACACAAGAAGGGGGAGGGCAATGGAAGAACAAAGCAGATGGGAAAACAATTAGGCAGATTTGCATGGGCTAAGTGTGACAGAGGGAAATAATGATGCATGCACAACCTTGGAACAACAGGGCTCTGGGATACAGGGATTGAGACATGATTGAAATGGGGAAAGGGGGGCAAATAATGTTAAGATGCTTGGCTGTCTCATTAATCTTGGTTTCACTGGCATACCATTATAAAATAGACATTTGAGGGGGAGAGAAAGGAGTAGCCGGATATATCACCACAGAAAGCTTGTAAGTCCATCTTCTGCCTATAACTGATTGAAATACCTAAAATGGGGCTATAAAGTCTCCAGTGAAGGATGCTTCCAGTGGAGCCTCTGCCTTACATAAGACCATACCTGGAATCCTGAACCTCACCCAGAATCTTCTGAGGTGGAAAATGTCCACTTGAAAGGACAAACAGACCAGCCTGGAGTGGCTAGAAGAACAGAACATACTTCTTGAAAGAAAGAGAGACAGGAAAAATAAAAAAACAATGGCAGCCCAACTGATTTACTACAAGAACAAGGGAGTTGCTCGTCCAGAAGACATCAAGGCAAGTGGTTGGGTCCCCTCAGGGCAAACCTCTTTCCAAGACTAAGATTCAGTAGGAATACATGAGCAGACATATGCTCTGATTGGTGATCATATTCATCAGTGATAAGGGGAAGTGAGGATAAAACATCAATGAAGCTGTGAGCTAAGCCCTACAATGTTCAATAGACTCCTGTGAACCCGGGTGGAGACTTGGTGACCAGCAGTGAGGCAAGACCAGAGTCTCTTGGACCCAGAGAGTCCATGAAATAGCCATGGAGCACCAGAGTGGAGAGTGAAGCATTCAGCTGATAAGAAGAAACAGCATATTCATAAGAACATCCACAGTTGCAGCCACTTGACCTGGCTTCAATGACTGGATGATCAGAGCTCAACACGGAGGAGAAAGAAGAGGGGGAAAAAAAAGCTAATCTGAAACTATTTGATGAACTTTACCTACACCAATGGATGCAGTAAATCAGAAGAGGGAACATATTTTTACAGCGAGCATCATTCCCACCCCTTCCATACACAGAATATATAGGGATGGGCAACTTGGACATTGGCTACCAAAAACGGGAGGAGGGGGCTACAAAGGAAAGAAGTGATGGCTTGCAAGCTTTCAAGAGGGAATCTAGATCCAGAGGGCATGGAGGAAGGTAGAATTTCCACTGAGTAGTATCCAATCTGTCTGAGCAGGGCTAATGAAAGGAGATCAGGATAGGTCCTTTGTGGTACAATGGTGAATAATTGTTATCAGGACTGACTGCAAGGGTTGGAAATGTAAAGGTGGACATTTTGTAGCAAAAGGAGGGAAGTGATTGACTATGCAGTCCAGGAACCGAGGTCCCTGGAACCATCAAGGGAGAAGAGCAGAATGTGAGACCGTACCCAGAGAGGCATTGACGCCAGAGATAGAGGCAGAGATGATGACATGGAGAGATGGAGTGGCTGGGCACTCTACACCCAGAGAGGGAGAGGGACTGTGTGCTGATGACCAGGGGGCAGGCTTGCAGGGTATAACCTTTGGTTGGTTGATGATGCATGGAGGGGATTGTAACCATGGCAATGAAACGATATACAATAGGATGAATGCAAAGCTAATGCTCTCCCATGTAAACTATCACATAATTCACATTAAAACATTAAAAAAAACAAAACAAAACTACAGCATAATAATCACAGTTCTGTCATTAGCACAATAGTTGTAGAAACTGTAGAAAATAGGTGTTCCTTCTTGGAAAGGAGGATGCATTTACTACAATGTGCCATAAGAGATTTTGGGGGGCAATGAAAATGTTATGTATTTGAATAGCATGGTTAGTACATGCTTTATTAATTTGTCAAAAATCTTCAAATATTTCATTTATTTCAATTAAAGTAAGCATAAACAATTTTAATTAAAGGCAGTAGGAATAGATTGTGAATTAAAGAAGATTTGAATTCTTATCTTTTCCTCTTATTCTCCATCATAGGTTTAGAAACCTTGGTGCCATACCAGGTTAGTTGTTAGGTGCTGTGGAGTCAATTCCAACTCATAGTGAACCTATGCACAACAAAAAGAAGCACTGCCTAGTGCTGTGCCATCCTCACAATTTTATACTTGAGCCCAATGCTGCCACTATTGTGCCAATTCATCTCTCGGGGGTCTTCCTTTTTTTCACTGATCCTCCACTTTGCCAATCATGACTTTTTTCTCTAGGAACTGATACCTCCCAACAACATTGAAAATATGAGAGATGAAGTTTCCTGGCCTATAAAGTGCACTCTGGCTTTACTTCTTCCAGCATAAATCTGTTCTTCTGGCAGTCCATGTTGTTGTTATTAAGTGCCATTGAGTCAGTTCCAACACATAGTGACCGTGTGTAGGGTTTCCAAGGAACAGCTTTTGAGTTTGAACCACTGACCTCATGATCAGGTGCTTATCCTACAGTGCCACACCAGGACTCCTCTGGCAATCCAGGGTACCTTCAATATTCTTCTCCAACACCAAAACTCAAATGTAGCAATTCTTCAACTGTCTTCCTTATTCATCCTCTAACTTTCACATGTATATTAAGCTTGGGTCAGGTGAACCTTAGTCTTCAAACTGCTATCTGTGCCATTGAACATATTAAAAAAAATAGTTTACAGATTTGCTTAATGCAATGCATTATTTGATTTCTTGACTGCAACTTCCATGAGTGTTGATTTTGAATCCAAACATAATGAAATCTTTGACCATTTCAATCTTTTCTCCATTTTTCATTATGTTACTTATTTGTTCAGATAAGGGGATCTTTATTTTCTTTATATTAAGGTGCAATATATACTGACATTTGTGGTCTCTGATCTTCATTAGTAAGTATTTTAAATCCTCTTCATTTTAGCAAGCAAGGTTGTATCATTTGCATGTTGTAGGTTGTTAATGAGACTTCTTCCAATCTTTCTGATATTCTGTTTTCAACCAAGATCCACCTGACATTAGTAATGATACCTCTAGTGCCAATTTTCTTCTGAATCCTACTTGTATTGCTGGCAAGTCTCTGTCCATGTACTGTTTCATCCATTTTTTAAAATATCTTCACCAAAATTTTATTTGCATATGATATTAATAATGTTGTTTTTTTTTTTTTTTAATTTCTGCCATCCATTAGGTCACCTCCATTCAGAATGGGAACAAATACACATTTCTTCCAATCAGTTGGCCAGATAACTGCCTTACAAATTTCTTGATACAGATGAATAAATGTCTTCAGTACTGTATCAATTTGTTGAAAGATTTCAGTTTGTATTCCATCAATTTCTGGAGCCTTGTTTTTTGTCAATACCTTTAGTGCACCTTGGATTTCTTCCTTCAGTATTATTGTTAATGTTTCAAATTGTTTAACGATGAGCATTTATTTCTGTTTTGGCACAGTGACTCTGTAATACTTCCATCTTCTTTTGATGTTTTCTGAACCATTCAGTATTTTTCCAACATATTCCTTCAATACTGCAAGTCAACGTTTGATTTTTTCTTCAATTCTTTCAACTTATTTTAAATCCATCTTGGTTACATGCTTGCTTAATTTGCTGAAGAAATTATGATATTCTTCAATATCTTAATCACTGGCTTTATTGGCTGCTACAAAATTTTGGATAATAGTGGAAACATGGTGCACGACCACCACTAGCTCATTAATTTGTAATACAGTGGTGGCTTGTCTGGTTGTGATACTTGAAGCTATGCCACCAGTGTTTTAAATGTCAGCAGGGTTACCCATGTTGGAGATGTTTCAGCAGAGTTTCTAGACTAAGATAAACTAGGAAGTAGGCGAAGTGAAATACTTCTGATTGTTTAGCTGCTGAAAATCTTATGAATAGTAGTAGAACATTGTCAGATACATGCCAGAAGATGAAAACATGAATAGCACCAGTATATTGTCAGATACAATGCCATAAAATGAGCTCCTCAGGTGGGAAGGCACTAAAAATATGACTTAGGAAGAGTTGCCTCCTCAAGGTAGAATTTTCCATGGCTATGAGAATGGAGTAAAGCTTTTGGGACTTTCATTTGCTGATAGGCTACAACTAAAAATGTGGAGAAACAACTAAAAATATCCATTAACAATTGGAACATTAAATGTAGAAAATAAGAATCTAGGAAATTTTGAAGTTGCCAACGTGAAATGGAATACATTAAGATAGGTATCCTATCCATTACTGAGCTGAAATGGACAGGTATTGGCCATTTTGAATTAGATAATCATATGGTTTACTATGCCAGGCACAAGAAATTTAAGAATAGTGTCACATTCATTATCAAAAAGAACATTTAAATATCCATCTATTGCTGTTTGTGATAGGATGACATCCATAAACCTTTACTACACCAGGTAGTGGTATGCAAATATGAAGTGTCTGTGGGTCACAAAAGGAATTGGTCAGTTTTGTCACCCCACTAAGTTTAAAATGAGTCACCTCAGAAGCAGAAAGGATGAATCTCACTATCATTAAAGGAGAGCCTGGAATGGAGTGTGTCCTTTGTACTCTAAGAACCTTGCATACTGAATCTTATTGACTCAGGAGACAAAAAGCTATGAGATGAGATAAGTGACAGAGAAGCAAGTAAAATAGCACCAAGAGCACAACATAAAACAGTGGGTTTTCCAGCTGATGTAGTGAGAAAGCTGAGTGGTCTCAAGCAGAAGCCTAGATTGAAGAGTGGGGTGTTGCCCAGGTATTATATTGTTGTTGTTAGGTTCCATTTTTTCATCAGTAACTCTTATCAACCCTCTGTATAACAATACTGAACACCACCTGGTCCTGTGCCATCCTCACAACTGTTTCTACATTTGTGACCTTCACTACTGCCACCATGCTGATCCATCTCGCTGGTGGTCTTACTTTGTTTCCCCAACCCTCCCCTTTACCAAATATGATATGATCCTCCAGGGACTGGTTCCTCCTGATAATATTGATAATTACTGGTGATTGGAATGCAAATATTGGAAACAAAGAGGAAGGAAAAGTAGTTGGAAAATATGGTCTTATTGATAGAAATAATACTGGAGATCACATGATAGAGTTTTGCAAGACCAATTACTTCTTCACTGCAAATACGTTTGTTAAAGAATACATGGATCACACCAGATGGAATACACAAAAATCAAATTGGGTACATCTATGAAAAGAGATGGTGGAAAAGCTAAATATCATTGGCCAAAACAAGACCAGGGGCAGACTGTGGAATAGACCATCAATTGCTCATAATCAAATTCAGGATGAACCTGAAGAAAAGACTCTGACACTTGCTCTCCAATGTAGAGATGCTAAAGCAAATGGAAGAAATTATAAGGTAAAAGAGCTAAATAGAACATATCAAAAGACAGCTCAAGAAGACAAAAGCATTGTCTAGGGAGTCAGATTTGTTGAGTCACAGAGCTAAAGTTGACTGCCTTCCAGTTGAGTCTACTGGTGGAATGGAGTATCCTTTAGGCTTTTCTTTGGCAGCTCTAAAAGAGCTTTGTAACATTGTCCCAAGGAAACTTGTGCCTCAGTGTTTAAGGACCAGAGAGACTTGTGCATGTGGGCATGGCTGAGAAATGCTGCCCTGACAGAAGCACTATATCCTGAGTATTAGGGAAGTTAACTTCCCAAGTAAGCCTCACAATCATCAATACAATTTTTAGTTCTATGTAGTGGTTACAACAAATTATTCACTCCAGTAAAGAAGTAAAAAATGTCTGGGGAAGGACAGTTGATGTCAACTTTAGTAAAGAAAGCTGGAGTGTGGAGGCCTCTCTGATCATTGTCTGTCTCAGAGGAATTGACCTTGGACTGATGTTGAGTTTGTTCCTCTTTCTTTGTGAAACAAGAGTAAGTCAGATGCCTTGCCAATGCCATTCTTACAACTTCTAAATACCTTACTTACAAGGGATTCTAAAAATAAAACAAACTGTCTTCTGGTGGATTTTGACTCAAAACAAATCTATATGACAAAGTAGAACTGCTCCATTGTGTTTCTGAGGGTATAATCTTTGTGGGAGCACACTGCCTTATCTTCTTCCTGTGAAAAGGCTAAAGGGTTCAGACCACTGATCTTTCAATTAGCAGCCCAACTCTTAAACTACTGCACTAATAGTGTCATAAACACACCTAAAATTATTTCTTTGATATTGTTTTTACATTTGCTTTTATTTCTTTGTTTCCCTGGTACTATGTCTTCCTCTCTGAACATGTTTTAGTGTCATAACTCTTCTTGGAAACAATGTGCTGCCATTTTCCCTGATTCTCTGAAACACAAATTTCTAAAAAATTAGAATATGAGGTAGCCTAAGCCATAGAATCACAGCCTCGTTGCAAGGAAAGGTAAGAGATTATAGGATATTTAAAGCTACTATAATGCCAAACAACTTTTGCCTCCCACCAGTACTCCTAAGGTTGTTTGATGTTAGGTACTTTCTAGTCAGTTCCAACTCAAAATGGCCCTACGCACAAAATAGCGAAACACTACCCAGTCCTTCACCTAAGGAAGAGATATACATTTTAAAAAGGTAGTTCTTTGCTAAGAATCTAAAAGAAAAAAGAATTCCTTTGAATTTGTGTATGACATGAATTATAATTTATACTTAAAATTAATCAAAATCACTTTTCCATCCATGTAACCATTGGAGGCTAGTAATTCTTTTCTGAGTTATTTCACATATCCTTTACATACCCTTTACATAAAATTTGTATTAAAATTCCATTATTTTTTTTTTATTCTATTTTTCCATGAACTTTTTGAAGCCCCCTTTTATTGATCCCAGCTCTGGTTTAGTAGTTTATAAAGACATGAACCACTATATATTCTTTACGGAAATAAACACCAGACTGAATAAGAAGTACAAAGACACTACTTTTGTATACTTTACTTCCATGGGAAGCATACTGTCCCACTTGTGTTTTGATATATTCCTACTAAAAAGATTTTATTTTCTGGCTCATCTGAAAAGCAGCATAATGAAATATTTTTATCCTGAATGCTTTTCCAGTTTTCATGCACCTTGTTTGCAATTAAGACAAGATAATACACATTGACATATAGTAAGGAATTCTGTGGTTGTAATGCAAACACTAAATATAGACCAATTAAGGTGGAATGGTCTCTTTTCTTTGATTTAAGCATCCCAAGGGCAGCTTTAGGAACCTTAGAGAGTACCAAATTAGTACTGCTGTAATTGCAGACTACCTAATTTGATCACTAACATATCCATTGCAATGTTTTTGTTTTTGTGTAACAGGAACATGATGGAATCCTGGTGTGGTGCTGCAGGATAAGCATTCAACTATTGGTTCGAATTGCAAAGTCGGTGGTTCAAACTCACCAGTTATTCCTTGGAAACCCTATGTAGGGTTGCTATGGGTCTGAACCAACTCAATGGCACATAACAACAACAACTATGAGAGAATAAATATCTGTTTATTGAAGTCATACACTTGATGTATTACTGTTATAGCAGCACTAGATAACGTAGACACCTTATTGTATTTTGTGCACAGTCATTATTTTTTATTAATTCTTCTAATTTTCTACCAAAATATATCTCAGATGCCATGATTGAATAATTCTATACAATAAATTTTTTCACTGCATCTTGTAATTAACTTTATTTTTTATAAGTTTTTATTGTGAGGTTCACATGATGAATATCAGCTTTACATTCATCCTTTCATATTTTGTTCCATTGCAATGATTACAATTCCGTTCTATGCATCATCAAATAAACAAAGGATACACCCCACAGGCCTGTTCCTCAGCCGTCAGCACACAGCCCCACTCCCGCCCTGAGTTCAGTGTCCCCAGCCACTCCATTTGACCAGGTTATCATCTCTGTCTCCATCCCTGGTGTCTCTGACTCTCTGGGTAGGGTCCTGCTCTCTGCTCTCACTTGATAGTCCCAGCGACTGCAAAATCAATCACTCCCCTGCTTTTGTCAAAAAAAA
>NW_006408638.1:9628733-9630908 GCF_000296735.1 Chrysochloris asiatica | reverse complement strand
GAAACTCTGTACAGGGTCGCTATGGATCAGAACCTACCTGACGGCACTTAACAACAACAATTGTGCCCATGTCAATTGTTACTGAATAATTAATAACATCCATTTTATTGTAATATATTTCTCCATTCCTTTTCTAAATGAATAGTCCTTAAGCACCAGAAATATGCATGTGTCAGTGACATTTTTTAAATATAGTATATAGAATAAAAGTGTTCTAATAAATATTTAATTTATTTTGCATGGATATGTCACCAATTTAAGTTTTAAATGGAGTATAAGTTATGGCGCTGTATATGAATGTGCCAGACCGCAAAGCCATTTGAACTGTAAAGTTGGCAGTTCAAGCTCACCAGCCTTTCCTTAAAAACCCTATGCAGGGTCACTATGGGTCAGAATCTACTCGATGGCTCTTAACAACAACACCAACAAGTTATAAAATGCAGCACTGGAGGCACTCACTCATGGAGTATAAAATACATAATGGAATATAAGACATAAAGGTTGCGGCACTGGAGGCACTCATTTATCTATGGCAAGATATTTGGAAGACAGCTACCTGACCAACTGATTGGAAGAAATCCTTATGAGTGAATTCCAAAGAGAGGTGATCTAATGGATGAGTAAATCATTGGACAATATCGTTAATATCTCATTTAAATAAAATTTTGTTAAAGATAATTCAAAAACAGCTCCAACAGTATATTGACAGAGAACTGCCAAATGTTTAAGTTGGATTCAGAGAAGAACATGGAATAGGGATATAATTCTTGAAGTCAAGATGAATGAATCTTGGCTGACCATAGAAAATATCAGAAAGTTATTTATCTGTTCTTGATTAATTACACAAAGGCTTTTGACTGTGTGGATTATAACAAGCTATGGGCAATGTTGAGGAGAAAAAGGATTCCAGAATACTTAATTATGCTCTTGAGGAACCAGTACATAGACCAAGAGGCAGTTGTTAGGACAGAAAAAGGGAACACTTAATCATTTAAAATTAGGAAAGGTGTGCACCAGGGTTGTATTCTTTCACCATACTTATTCCATCTCTACACTGAGCAAATAATATGAGAAGCTAGAATATATGAAGAACAACATGGCATCAGGGTTAGAGGAAAACTCATTAACAGCATGCAATATGCAGATGATACAACCTTACTTACTGAAAGTGACGAGGACTTAAAATAGTTACTAATGAAGATTAAAGACCATAGTTTTTGTTCTGAATTTAAAGGTATGTCATCTATGACGACATCCAGGATATAAGTAAAATTGAAACAAATATATAAACAACTTTTGCATAAAGCATTAGAAAAAATTCAGAAGATAAATTGCTGTTAGTTGTTGTTGAATTGAGTTTTACTAGTAGCAACTCCATGTACCAGAGTAGAATTGGTCATAGGTTTTTATTGACAGTATTCTTTATGGCAGCACATTGTCTGGTCTTGTTCCTAGGCAGGTGCTAGGTGGGTTCAAATTGCCAAGTATCTGAGTAACAGTAAAATGCTTTAACATTGTACTACCAGGGCTCCTTAGAATATAGGAAGGGGCTTCAAAAAGTTCATCAAAAAAATCCATTATCTTTTCATTAACTTTTCAAAGCCTCTTCTTACATACATACACACTTAGAAATCTTCAGACATCCAAATTAGACATTTAAGGAAACAAAATGTATATATTTGTTAGGCTGTCTTTTTAATAGAAAGAGTGCTTCTAGGATACCTACTCCTAACATTTTTTTCTCTGCAACTATCACCACATCTTCGCCTACACTATTCCTTCCTCATACACTCTTACAGGAGGAGAGATAAGATGTTGGTGTCTTATCTTTCAGTCTCACTCTTCAACTCAAATGAATACCATATTAATAAAATAAATTTAAATAAATCCATTCTTAGTTTTGATGTTTCAATAAGACACATATTGACAATAGTAAGACACTGTTATTAGGTGCCACTGAATCTGTTATGACTTATAGAGACACTATGCACAACTGAAGAAAACACTGCACAATGCTGCATTATCCTCACAATTGTATGTTTGAATCTATTGTTGAAGTTATTGTGTCAATCATCCTGTTGAGAGTCTTCACCTTTTTTATTAGCTATCTAATTTCCAAAGCTTCTTCTAGAGACACCTGGAAATGGACCCAAACTACAACCTGTTGAGTAGCAG
>NW_006408638.1:9625591-9627648 GCF_000296735.1 Chrysochloris asiatica | reverse complement strand
GCTCTGCTAAACAATGAACTTTTCATGCATAAGGCTTCTCGCAGTTCTGCTCCTTGGCAGGATGGCGTCCGCCATTCGCAGGATGGCGTCCGCCAGTACCAGTCAGTGAAATCTCATTAATAGAAAATGTCTTACTAATCTGAACCTTTATATATTAAAAATAAAGGATAAGACAGTTGGAAACTATCAATATTTTACAATTAAGTTGGATATTGGAAAATCTGGAGTACCAAGCTTACTGATTTGCACAGACCAGTGGTTTTGTCACCAGTGGCACTGGATTATTGTAGACTTCCATTATGGAGGCTACCACATGACTACAAGCTCCCTATTGTTGTTGCTGTTAAGTGCTGTCAAGTCAGTTCTGACCCATAAAGACCCTGTATAGGGTTTCTGAGGAGTGGCTACTGAGCTTGAACTGCCAACTTTGCAGATCAAACTAACTTTGCAGTCCAGAGCATTAACCCAGAGCACCACACCAGGACTCCCTGTAGGCAGGCATTTTTTTTCAGGCAAGTTGGTGCTGTAGGATAAGCACTAGACAATATCGATAGTTCAAACCCATCAGCTATTCTCAGAAAACCTAATCAGGGTAACTATGAGTCAGAACCTACTCAATAGCAGAGGGTAACAATTGAAAAGAGAAAGAATCATTTACATGTAAAACATCCTATTTAAAACAAACCTATAAATTGGCAACTCTTGTTCTTTAGTGTGGACATAACTGAAGATTTAAGTGAAGCCAAGGTATGTTTGCAATTAAATTTTTCTTAACCTAGAAGAAAGCATAAGGTGGGGCAAAAAATTTACTTCAACATCATCCTTTATTGATATGCTTTAGTTATGTTTGTTTTTGTTGTTAAGTGCCATCAAGTTGTTGACAGCTAATAGTGACACTGTATAGGGTTTTTGAGGAGCAGCTAGTGATTTTGAGTTATAGAATAATTAATAATTTTAAGTTATGATTACAGATGCAATGTTTTAAGTGTCAATAACATTTCTATGAAGACTATAGGATATTCAGTTAAAATAAGGTAGTAGATGGATTGGGCAGAAGTTCAGTAAGGAGCTCTGTCTGCAACAACACAGAATACTGGACCAAGCAGGCTCAGAGGATGGTGCTAGAATTCTGAACCACATATAAAGGAATATTTAGAAGCTTGGAAGGTTTACAGCCAGGGGAATTTGTAGCAGAGTCAAGAAATCCATTGTTTTTATATACAAGATGCTTAGCTGCTCCTAGTGCCACCATCTTGGGAGAGACTAAACAGGGGAAGGATCAGAACAGCTATGAGCACCTGACAGAACCACGGAGATAGAGGTGCTGACATTCTTTTTTTGGTATCTGTTCATTGGTCTCTCACTGTCTGTGCACCTCCATTCTGATGACTAGAGGGGATGCCTGAGTGAATGTATAGATACCCTGCCCCCTCCCCTGATGGGTTCCACTATGCATGTACACAAATATTAAAATTGAAAGTGACAGTTTCCAGTTAAAACCAAATGGCAACCACTTTTCTGTCAGTCTGTCATACTATGGTGTCTTGTGAGTTGCTATGATTCTGAAAGCTATGCCACCAGTATTTTAAATACCAGCAGGGTCACCCATGCTGGACAGGTTTCTAATGAGCTTCCAGACAAAGGCAGAATAGGAAGAAAGAGTAACAAAATACTTCCGAATCTTTAGTCACTAAAAACCTTATGAATAGCAGAGAAACACTACCAGATATAGTGCCAGAAAATGAGCCTCTCAGGTTGGAAGGCACTCAAAATGTGACTGGTGAAGAACTGCCTCCTCAAAGTCGAGTTGACTATGATAACATGAATGGAGTAAAGCCCATGGGAGAAAAGCCCACAGGACATTTGTTGATGGAACACACCTCAAAAGGAAGAGAAACAGCTGTAAACATCCATTAAAAATCAGAACATGGAATGTATGAAGTATGAATCTGGGAAAACTGGAAGTTGTCAAAAATAAAATGGAACACATAAACATCAATATCTTAGGCATTAGTGAGCTGAAATGGACTGGTATTGGCCATTTTGAATCTGACAAC
>NW_006408638.1:9614033-9624689 GCF_000296735.1 Chrysochloris asiatica | reverse complement strand
CTGGAATCAGAAAACCAAAAAGAAGAACATGCTCAGCATTTCTCAAGCTGGGGAAACTGAAGAAAAAAATTCAAGCCTCGACTTTCGTTACTGAAAGATTCACTGGGTAAATTATTGAATGATGCAGAAAATATCAGGAGAAAATGGAAATACACAAAGTCACTATACCAAAAGGAAATGCTTGATGCTCAGTTGTTTCAAGAGGTAGCATATGATCAAGTGTCAATGATCATGAAAGAGGAAGTTCAAAGTGCATTGAAAGAAGTGGCAAAGAACAAGGCACCAGGAATTGATGGAACATAAATTGAAATCTTTCAAGACAGTGAGGAAGCACAGGCAGCACTCCCTCATCTCTGCCAAGAAATTTGGAAGACAACAACTATTTGGCTGACTGATTGGAAGAGATCCATATTTGTGCCCATTCCAAAGAGAGGTGACCCAATGGAATGTGGAAATCAGTGGACAATCTTTGATCTCCCATGCAAGTTAAGTTTTGCTAAACGTAATACAGAAACATCTACAATCATACAGTGACATAGAACTTTCAGAGTTTCAAGCTAGAATGCGGGATATAATTGCTGATGTCCAATGGATCTTGGCTGAAAGCAGAGAGTATTAGAAATATGTTTACCTGTGCTTTATTGAGTACACAATGGCTTTCTATTTTGTGGATCATGACAAGCTATGGACAATACTGCGAAGTATGAGTATTCTGAAACACTTAATTGTGCTCATGAAGAATCTGTACCTGGACCAAGAAGCAGTTCTTCAAACAGAACATGGAAACACTGAATGTTTTCAAATAAAAAAATGTGTGCGACAAGGTTGTATTCTTTCATCATACTTATCAACCTGTATGCTGAGAAAATAATCCAAGAAACTGGGTTATATGAAGAAAAACATGGCATCAGGTTTGGAGGAAGACTCATTAACAACCTGTGATATGCAGATGATACAAACTTTGCTTGCTGAAAATGAAGAGAATGTAAAACATTTAGTGATGGAGATCAAAGAGCACAGCTTTTGGTATGGATTACATCTCAATGTAAAGAAAACAAAAATCCTCATCATTGGACCAATAAACAACATTCTTATCAACAGAGAAAAGATTGAAGTTGCCAAGGACTTCATTCTCCTTGGATCAACTATCAACACTCACAGAAGCAGCCGTCAAGAAATCAAATGACGTATTGCATTAGGAAAATATGCACAAGACCTTTTTAAAATATTGAAGAGCAAAGATGTCAGCTCAAGGACAAGGTGCCCTGACCTATGCCATGGTATTTTCAATAACCTCACATACATGCGAAAGCTGGACACTGAATAAGGAAAACCTTAGAAGAATTGATGCTTTTGAGTTATGGTGTTTGAGGAGAATATTGAAAGTGTCATGGGCTGCCAAAAGAACCAATAGATCCATTTTGGAAGAAATGCAGCCAGAGTGCTTCTTGGAGGCCATGATAGCCAAATTTTGTCTCTCATACTTTGGGCTTATTGTCAGGAGGGACCAGTCCCTGGAGAAGGATATCATGTTTGGTAAGGTGGAGGGTCAGAGAAAAAGAAGACCCCCAATGTGATGGATCAGCCAAGTGGCAACATCGATGGACTCAACCTTGACAATAGTGGTGAGGTTGGCCCAGTATCGGACAGTGTTTCATTCTACTGTGTTATGGGTCGGTACCGACTCCATGGCACCTAACAACAACAACAAGTAGGAGTCAATCCATACTCTGCTCTGGGGGATTTTGAAAGGGTGAGAGGGAGCTTTTATTCTTGAGGAAAATAATACCAACTCAACAATCTGACTATTGAGCACTTTAAATTTAATCAGTGTGTAATGATGGGACTAATGTTTTTATTTTATTTCATTCTAATTAAATTCACCACCACTCATCTGCCAGTTTGTTCTCCAGTAGATGGACTGACACAGTGGCTACAACATCAGGTTCAGACATAGTAATGACTTGAGAATGTCACAGGATCCATCTGTGTTTCTTTCTGCTGTACAGAGATTGCTAGAAGTTGGAACCAGCCGGATGGCACTTAACAAGAAGAACAACAAATTAAATTGAAAGAGCACATGTGACTAGCAGCTATCATATTAGAAAAAAAATGTTCTAAAATATCTCTAAAAGTAACAAGAATTGATGGCCAGATTATATAAGAATAATGCAGAAAGACAAGATAATGGTCAAAGGCTGAAAAGTGAACGGTTCTATGATTCAATGTGCAGTGTTGACCAGTTTTAGGATCTACCTATTGTAACTTGCCAATGAATGGTCCCCGACTCATGGAGACCTGGTGTACAAACAAAGACATTATCTCAGTCCTGTACCATACTTAGTACTTAAAAAGAAGGACAACTAAAAAGTTCATGAAACATGGTGATACATATAATTGTTGTTGTTGTGTGCCATGGAGTCGGTTCCGACTCATAGTGACCCTGTACAGGGTTTCCAAAGCTGTAAATCTTTACGGGAGCAGAAAGCCTCATCTTTCTCCTGCGGAACAGCTGGTAGTTTCGAACTGCTGACCTTGCGGCTTGCAGCCCGATTCGTAACCACTACGCTACCAGAGCTCCATTAATAGAGAAAAAAAAAAAAAAAAACACACTTAAAAGCAGATAGACTGACTGTGGATGATAAACAGTACCACATAAACGTTGAATTCTAGAGACAAGTTTGGATAATAAAGGATTCTGATATTCAGGTAAAACCTGGTGCAGAACTTTCTGAACCTTCCTTTTTGACCAACTCCAAGCTGATATTTTCAGAGTTGTCTTGACAAATAACCATGTTGTTTTCATTCTCTGTATTTAACCTACAACAAGTAGATTAGAAAAAGAGGAAGAGTTGGTGATTAATAAAAAGGAGGAAAAGAATAAAGCAGACATATGAAAGGTCTGAGGAAGATGAAAGCTCTAGCCTTCTCAGGGCTCTATTTCTATTCTTTTCTGCCTTGGGTACATGAGAAATATTTATTTCTTCTTACTAGATTTATATTTTTTGTTTAATCTGTCTCCATGAGTTTCGTTGCAGGAAGAGAAAAATTAACTAATGAAATAAATTATGACATTAATATATATATATGTATATATTTGTTCATAATGCTCTTCTTGTAATTCTCTAGATGGTAGACTTCTATTTCTCATTTAAGGAATAAGTTTGAATACTACTTCTTGTGAAAGTCTCTACGTTATGTTCCTTCCTTCCATATTAATCACTCCATGGTCTAAGTTATATTTTTTTAATTGATTCTTTATGTTTACCTCTAGTGTAGTTCTTAAACTTTCTTCTATTTCACAAATTTTTAGATCATCTGTTATTGGCCAGATATTGTGGTAGGTATTTGGAGAAGTATGGGATGCTTATTTTATGTGATAAGAACTTGTGGAGATCTGTACTTGATGTGATAGAATCCTAGAAGAGAGTGTAATTGATTCTGTCCAAGTAAATCAGAAAGGTTACTGACAAAATATTATATTTGACCTAAATCAATACTGGGCAATAGAACTTTGCCCCCAACTTACAAGCAAATGAAAAAATGATGCTAGGAACTGGCCAGCCAGAGGAAACAGTAATTGCAAAGAAATAAAGGACTCTACGGCACTTAACAACAATAACAACATAGAATGTGGAAGTGAGAGTAATAAAGAGGTAAAAGGGCAGTCATAGGGAAGTCAATTATGAAGAGCCTCTTAATGTTCCTACATTGTGGTTTGATCATTAAAATATTTAATCTTTATTATAGTCTAATTTTTTCAGTATTTCAAAGTAAAAAGTTGAATTTTTACTACAAGAAGCCAGGATGTTGGAAGGAGAAAACAGAGAAGGGATACAATATAAGGAGAGAGTAATATTTTAATGATTGTATGAAAGCTATACTGTGATTTGAAAATTCACTTTTCAATATCTTTTCTAACTACAGTTATACAAGAGTTCATTATTTATTTGCAGATAGATATAGAAAATTGAAGTCAAACTTAAAATTTCAAGTCAAATTAGAATATAAATAAATGAAATGAATTAATTTATTTATAGTGGATGTTAAGAGCATTAGTCACTAGGACTAATGCAGCATGATGCATTAAAAAATAAATAAAAGTTATTCATGACAAGAGACACTTTTATGCACATCAATTTCCTCTAAAAGCTTGGATCAGGAAACACAAGCCACAGAGAATGAATAATGCTTGGTACAGAGGGACATTAATACTGCATGAGTTTTTAACAATCATTTGCTATGGAACAGAAAAAAAAACTTTGAAGGCAAGCATAGGATCATAAGATTTTTTTTTTTTTTTTAATGATATTGGAAGAGATCTCAAAATTCTACATTGAGAATCTTTAAATAAAAGTAAGCTAAGGGAAGATTTTAGTTAGTTTCTGATTTCTTCTAAAATAGAGCATTACTGATATAATAGGGCAATTTAAAAAGTTTGCTACAAAATCATAGAACCTTTTATTAAACAAAAATACCAAAATGTGAATCTATTGTTTCTTGACATAGCCTCCATCTCAATCTATACTCTTCTGAAGACAGTGTTTCTGTTTTTTTAACCCTTCTCAGAATTCTGTGCTTTTTGATTTATACATCATCCTTCTTGTTGTTAAGTGCTGTCGAGTCAGTTCTGACTCATAGCTACCCTGTATAGGGTTTATGAGGAGTGGCTGGCGAGCTTGAATGGCTTACCTTGCTATTCAAAATGACCTTGCAGTCCAAAGCATTAACCCACAGTGCCACACCAGGACGCCTACATCGTTCTTGAGGGACTCAAATTGTGTACCAATTAAATAGTCTTTGAGTTTGGGGAACAAAAAGAATTGAACGCTAAAGTTTCTGTAGGGTATAGATCAGGTTGGCAGGGCAGATTGGGATAAAGTTTCCCAATAAAATTCTTCTAGCACCCTATAGGACAAAGTAGATCTGTTCCATAGGGTTGCTGAGATGGTAAATCTTTATCAGGGCACAGAGCTTCATCTTTCTATCATGGGGTGACTGGTGTGTTTGAATCATCAAATTTTTGCTGCATGAAACATTTAATTTTGAAAGATCAGCACTAGGTTAAAATTATCCCAGCTGTTGAACTTTTCCAGCATGTTACACCACTTCATAGACCTTGATATCAATCACACTCCTCCCCTCCCCCAAGTCCCGGCATTCTACAACAGGCTACAACGGCTCAAAAAATCACACCTGTCAGAGGAAGTGACTCACACAATGGTTTCCACAATATACCACTGGCAAGTCCCAAATATATAGTTAAATGAACTAAGGTACCCAAATCAACAGGTCAGGTGACATGAGACTGCAGAAGCTAGTAAATCGGGTCAGATGATGGGCTACAATTCCCATGAACTAGGTGTCAAAAATAATGAGCCAAATGTAAGATTCAGGACAAGAGAGTGAGTTTTTCCAAAGCGGTCTTGTAAATGAGAGTCAGACCATATTGCCCAAGGGAAACTAAACTTCAGTCACACCCTCTAGAAAGGTGGGGCTATCCTTAATCCTTAGCTTCATTGTAATCCTCACTCTTTTACCACACTTTAAAATTTATTCCTTAGCAACCCCCTCAAAATGGGTCCATAATCGCAGGTGTAGAATCTAGGATATACACTTTATCACAGAATGGAGAAATTTGGCTTCAAGGGCCATAATAAATAATTGTTGTTGTTGTTGTTAAGTGCCATCAAGTCGGTTCCGACCCATAGCGACCCTGTACAGGGTTTCCAAGGGTGTAAATCTTTACGGGAGTAGAAAGCCTCATCTTTCTCCTGCGGAGCGGCTAGTAGTTTTGAACCACTGACCTTAAGGTTCACAGCCCGATTCGTAACCACTACGCTACCAGAGCTCCTTAGCTGCCCTGAAACAGCCTAACACCAGTGTTTGTTAGTTGTTAGATGCTGTTGAGTTTGTTACAACTCATAGCGACACTATTATTGTCATTGTTAAGTACCATTGAGTTGGTTATGATATATAGTGGCCCTATATAGGGTTTCTGAGGAGAGACTGACCTTTAGGTTCAGATTGACCTTGGGGTCAAGGAAGTGCTTATCCTATAGATCCACACCAGGACACTATACTCAACATATTGAAGCACTGCTAAATCCTGCTCCATCCAATTGTTGATATGACTTTACCTGTTGTTGCATCCACTGTGTCAATCCACCTCATTGAGGGACTTTCTCTTTGTTGCTGGTTCTCTCCTTTATATAATATCCTTCTCTACAGATGGGTCCCTCCTGTTAACATATCTAAAGTATTTGAGACAAAATGTTGCCATCGTTGCCTCTATGGTGCATTCTGACATACTTGTTCCAAGAAGGATTTCTTCATCTTCAGGTATAGTCAGTATTCTTAACCATCACCATAATTCAAATACATCAATTCGTCTTCAGTTTTCCTTACTCATTGTCCAGCTTTACTATGCATATGAGGCAATTGAAAACACCCTGGCTTAGATCAGGCACAACTTAGATCTCCAAGCGACTTCTTTTTTGATATTTTAAAATATCAGATTTGTCTAAGAGATTACATGATTTAATTTTTTGAATGCCACATGTGTCAATTCCTTTTCACTTTCAGCAATCATGGTTGTATTATGTGAGTATTGCAAGCTGTTCATGAATCTTCCTTCAATCCTGATGACACTTGCTTCTTCACGTGGTGGTGGTTATGTGCCGTGGAGTTGGTTCTGACTCATAGTGACCCGGTACAGGGTTTCCAAGGCTGTAAATCTTTATGGGAGCAGAAAGCCTTATCTTTTCTTCAGCAGAACAGCTGGTAGTTTTGAACTGCTGACCTTAAGGTTCATAGCCCAATTCGTAACCACTATGCTACCAGAGTTCCTCGTCATGTTGTTGTTGTTGTTGTTAAGTGCCATCGAGTTGGTTCCAACCCATAGCGACCCTGTACAGGGTTTCCGAGGGTGTAAATCCTTACGGGAGTAGAAAGCCTCATCTTTCTCCCGCGAAGCGGCTGGTAGTTTCGAACCGCTGACCTTAAGGTTCGCAGCCCTATTCGTAACCACTACGCTACCAGTCAAGTTAAATAGTTAATATATACTGTAGCTGCTGTGTATCCTATACTATTTCAACTCATACTGATCCTATAGGACAGAGTAAAACTGTACCCAAGAGTTTTGCAGGCTATAATCTTTATTGAAGTAACCCTGAAAGCACAAATAATTTGGATGCTTATTGATAGTTCTGCAATTTTAATTCACCAATGGATCTGCTGGAGAAAGATGTGATCTGTAAAGATCATAGCTCAGGAAACCCTTTGGAACAGTTCTACTCTGTCTTATATGGTCTTTATGAGTTTCAGTTGGCTCAAAGGAATACAACAGCTATAGCAATATTTATGGGAGCAAATCACTAGGTCTTTTCTCCTGTTTAGCCATTGTGTAGGTTCAAACCACCAACACTGGGATTAGTTGCTAAGTGCTTAGCCATTGTGCCACCCCAGATTCATGTGTTGTTGTTGTTAAGTGCTATCAAATTGGTTTCAACTAAGAGCGACCCTGTAGAGGGTTTCTGAGGAGTGCCTGGTGGGTTTGAACCACTGATCTTATGTTTCAAATGGAGCTTGTGTCCAGTACATTATCCTACAGTGTCACACTAGGACTCCCAGATTAATATAGATATAGATAAATATATAAGCATAGCCATAAGAATATGTATAGGTACTGATATAGATAGATGCAGTAATAGACATAGTCAAAATAATCATAGATGTAAATCATTGTTGTTAAGTACCATTGAGTTGGTTCTGACTCATAGCAATACTATATAGGGTTTCTGTGGAGCAGTTTGTGAATTTAAATAGCCAAGCTTGCTGTTCAAATTGATCTTGTGTTCCAGTGCATTATCCCCCAGTGCCTCATCAGGACTCCAGACATAGATACAGATATAGATTTTAATATATCAGTAATCTTAGAGTGTTCAAGAATATTGTCATTGCTTATGTTTGTATGTTTTTTCTATACTGGTCAAAAATACTTGAAATTCTTTTACTGGAGACATGATTGCTTGTCTAATTAAATTTTTACATCTTAACAGAAACCCATTGTTCAAATAAGAAGATAGTTCAAAATTAGTCTGGCTAAAAACCAGAAGAAAATAGTCTGGCTAAAAACCAATGAACAGTCCTTGCAGGGCACTATAGGATAAGTAGTAGACATCTGCTGTGAAGGTTCTGAGAGTGTGTTACTGACTATTGTATTCTGGATGTGAGAATCCCTTTTTTAGTCTACAATTTTTATCTAGACATTGGTCAAGGAAGAGTTAACTCAGTAAACCTGAGTTATTGAAACTGAACATTTTCAAGAAAGACTGTTTTCCAGATGGTCACTGGCCAGCTTCTGAGAATTGACCTCTGAGGCCTTGGGGTGTCCTGTTTGATAAAGCTTTGGAACATGCTGCACCAATTTGACTGAGTATTTTATGCTAATAACTGGATTTATGGTTAACATTTTCCAGAGGGATAGCTAAGGTATGAAAGGTATGGCACATGCCCTGGTTACCACTTGGGACACCACTGAGAAGTTTCTAATAACTATCAATTTCCACTGGCATCCATGAGAGCCAGTGGAAACTGATAGTTCAACAAGTTAAATACTTTCATATTTGTAAGCTTAATGGGTCATAGCAGACTGTGTCATTGTGCTATAGTGAGTGTAGAAAGAGAAAAATAAAAAATAAATAAATAAATAAATAAATAAATAAATAAATAAATAAATAAATTTGAACATATCATAGACCATTTTTCACAAGGAAAAGCAAGGGAGGTACAGCTTTATTTTGAATGCAGTACCATAATGTGTTAAGTAAAAGATTAGCAAGCTTTACTCATATTTTTGAGCTGAAAAATGTGATAAAGTTATGATAAATGTTTGTACAGAGGCACAATTTCAATGCTTCCTACAGGCACTATTATCTGTAGATAGCCTCTGACACCTGCTTTTGCTCTGTGAGTACAAGGTTTAGATGAACTTTTCTTTTGGCAACATTTTGCAAATACTGTCACACAAGATTTCTGTGGGAATTAAGTGCATACATGGAAAGGTAATACCTGAAAAATTGCACAGGGTTTCTGTGGGATTTTATCCCACGTAACTTTTCCTGTTGCTGATTTTAACTTGCATCCTTTACCTGTAATGATCTACAAATCTGAGTGAAGCAACTTCTAAGTCTTGTGAGTCAATTTAGTATATCATTGAACCTGAGAGTGGCCTTGAGTACCTCTATCACAGATAAAATGTTTGACACTGTTATAGCCATCTTGAGGCCATAAAAAAAAAAAAAAAAAAGCCTTAAATTAAAATTAATGCTGAAACAAATATAGATTTAGAACGTAGCTCTTTAAAATCTTATGTTTTCCTAATTGTAGACCATGGAAATTCAGGAAATAAGCAGATTTTATTGCAACTTTGCTAAAGTTTGACAGGTTAATTTCTGTGCTTTTCCAAAAAATGCTCTATGATACTTTAGTTGTTGTTGTTAGTGCTGGTGAGTTGGTTTCAAATCATAGTGACCCTGTGAAGGGTTTCTGAGGAGAGGCTGGTGAGTTTGAACCACTGACCTTGTGGTTCAAACTGACTTTGAAGTCTAGCACATTATCCTGCAGTGTCAAAGGATATTTTATGCTAATAACTGAATTTATAGTTAACATTTGTCAGAGGGGTATCTAAGGTATGAAAGGTATGGCACATGCCCAGCTTGACACTTGGGACACCACTGAGAAGTTTCTAATAACTATCAATTTCCACTGGCATTTGAAGAGGACATTAAAGAATTAAAAATTGAATAGATTGTTAACAGATGCATATTCATTTATAATGAGTTCAAACTTGGTCCTGAGCAATAAATAGCTCCTAGATAAATTCTGGCACAGTTTATCAAATATAGTGTATGATTTTACACATTTCATTTGATCAAATATGAATCAATGTTTACTAAAATATTAAGAAACACTACCAAATCACCCAGCTAAAGTAAGAAAGCAAGATTTTAAATCTAAGTTCATCTAAATACAAACCCTATTATTTATTTTACATCATAGATCTTTTCTTTAATGTCACTTTATTTCTATTCCAATATTTTCATTTCTCTCTTACACATTCATTCATTTAATCACCTGCTCATCTATTAACATAATATATATTTTAGCTGCCTATTAGGGTCCAGGTACCAAGTTTAGGATTTGGAATGCAGGGATTGGGGGGAGGGAAGAGCCATTTTTCTATCCTTTCATGTTAAGTGAAAGATCACTTTATATAGAGTATGTATAATTGTTGGTTTGACCCACAAGGTTGGCAGTTCAAATCCTTCAGCCATTCTTCAGAAACCCTATACAGGGCCACTATGAATCAGAACAAACTCAATGATACTTAAAAACAACAATAATTTTAAATGGATTAAGTGTTCATATTTGCAGCAAATTGATATTATGACATCACATATCATAGATAGCTGCATTATATTGTACTATCAGATAACACTTTTTTTTTTTTTTTGTAGAAAATGGTATATAAATGAAGCTTGATGTGGCACTGTAGGATAAGCACTGGACTGCTAAACTGCATACTCTGTGGATCAATTCCACCAGCTATCTCTGGGAAACCCTATGCAGGGTTGTTATGAGTTGGAATGCACT
>NW_006408638.1:9611164-9612683 GCF_000296735.1 Chrysochloris asiatica | reverse complement strand
CGGGACTTCTGGGCCCAGGGGTAGTGACATGGCCACAGAGGACTAGAGTGGAGAATGAAGCGTCCAGCTGATATGAAGTGAAGGGAGATGCACAAGAACACCCATACTTGCAGACAGTACGCACTTGAGCTGGCTTCGACGGCTGGATGATCAGAACTCGACTAGAAGAAGAAAGAAGGGTTGGGGGGAGAGTAACCTGCTGGGGGGAGAGTAAATTTGATGAACTTTACCTATATGTATTGATGTAGTAGCTTAAAAAAGGAAGAAATCTTTTCAGCGAGGATCACTCCCACCCCCTCGATATGCAGGGTTGACAGTAATGGGCAACTTACACATTGGCTACCCAAAATGTGGAGGGGGCTATAAAGGCAAGAAGTGACTGGCTTACAAGCTTTCAAGTTCCAGATAGGGCAGAGGAAGGTACAATCACCACTGAATTATTTCCAATCTGTTGGGACTAGGCTGGCGAAAGGAAATGGGGATAAGAGTCTTGTTGTACAATAGTGAACAATAGTGAATAATTGTCATTAGGACTAACTGTGAGGGTTGGAAATATAGAGATAGATTTTTTTTTTTTTTCTGACAAAAGGAGGAGAGTGATTGATTTTGCAGCCCAGGAGCGGAGGTCCCTGGGACCATCAAGTGAGAAGAGTAGAGAGCGGGACCCTACCCCAAGAGGCAGTGATGCCAGGGATGGAGACAATGACAATGATGTGGATGGATGGAGTGGCTGGGGACACTGAACTCAGGGAGGGAGAAGGGCTGTGAAAACCTTGAGTACAGATTTTATACTAACTTTTAAAAAATAGACAATGTTAAGATCCATTAAGAAAAATGTTACTTGGCATATTAATAGATATATTTATGTGGATTGATGGGAATGTAAAACATATTAGAATAGCTTGAGTAGAGAGCAAAAAGGCTAGAAAAATAGAATTTATTAACAATTTTTTTTTTAAACAGCTTGACTATAAAGTAGGAAAGAAATATTTGAGGGGAATAAATAAAATCAGGCCTGTTGGCTTTTACAATAAGGAGACATAATCATATTGAAAAATAAATCACTTGAGAGAAATTTAATGTGAACAGGTAGAAAAAAATGAATAACTGAGAGACAAATAGCAATTTTTTAGAAGCACTTTTCTAATTTTTTGAAGTCTAGATGAAGAGATTGAACTCCCTGTAAAGGTAACAAGTTTTCTAATTTTTTGAAGTCTAGATGAGGAGATTGAACTCCGTGTACAGCTAACAAGTTTTCCTAATTGAGCTCCATTAATTCTCATCATCCACCACTCATCTGTCAGTTTGTCATACTGTGGTGGCTTGTGTGATTCTGTGATTTTGGAAGCAATGCCATGGATATTTTAAATACTAGCAGGGTCACCCATGGTGGACAGATCTCAGCTGAGCTTTTGGACAAAGACAGACTACTTCCAAATATTTTGTCACTGAAAACCTTATGAATAGTTATAGAACATTCTCAGCAACAGAATATTGAATATTGAAACACGATGAAGAC
>NW_006408638.1:9582935-9608554 GCF_000296735.1 Chrysochloris asiatica | reverse complement strand
CAAAATAAAAACATTTAATAAATAAATAAATAAAGATGTACTGATAATTATTAGCAATTGCAATGCAAAGGTTGGAAACAAACAGGGAGGATCAGTAGTTGAAAAATAAGCTCTTGGTGATAGAAATTATGGTGGAGATCACATGATAGAATTTTGCAAGACCAATCAACTCTTCATTGCAAAAAAAGTTTTTTAAACAATATAAAAGATGACCATACACATGGACGTCACCAGATGAAATACACAGAAATCAAATTGATGACATCTGTGAAAAGAGAAGGTAGACAACTCCATATCATCGGCCAAAATAAGGCCAGGGTCAGACTGTTGAACAAACAATCAGTTGCTTATATGCAAGATCAGGTTGCAGCTGAGGAAAATTAAAACAAGTTCACAAGAGCCAAAATAGGACCTTGACTGTATCTTATCCAAATTTAGAGATCATCTGAAGAACAGATTTGATGAATTAGACACTAAAGACAGAAAACCAAAAGAGTTGCGGCTTAAGATCAAGAACATCATACAGGAAGAAAGCAAAAGGTCATTAAGAAGACAAGAAAGAAGGAAAAGACAAAAATGGATTTTAGAAGAGACTCTGAAACTTGCTCTCCAGTGTAGAGAAGCTAATGGAATAAATGAGGAGGGAAAAAGTAAAAATTCAAAGGGCAGCTTGAGAAGACAAAGCCAAATATTATAACAAAATATGCAAAGACCTGGAGTTAGAAAACCAAAAGGCAAAAGCATACACAGAATTATTTGCTCAAGAAGAAAGAACTGAAGGACAAATTCAAGCCTCAACTGGCAATATTGAATAAGGATTCTGTGAGCAAAATATTAAATGATGCATCAAAAATAGATGGAAAGAATACACAGTCTCTGTATCAAAAACAAATGGTTGATGTTCAACCATTTTAAGATGTAGCATAAGATCAAGAGCCAATGATACTGAAAGAAGAAGTTCAAGGTGAATTGAAGGCATTGGCAAATAGCAAGTCACCAGGGATTGATGGAATACAAATTGAAATCTTTCAACAAACTGATGCAGCACTGGAGGCACTACTCATCTATGCTAAGAAATTTGGAAATCAGCTAACTGGCCAATTTACTGGAAGAGATCCATATTTATGCCCATTAAAAAGAGAGGTGATAAAACAGAATGCAGAAAACTTTGAACAATATCATCAATATCACATGCAAGTATAATTATGCTAGATATAATTCAAAAATGGCTGCAACCATACATTGACAGAAAACTTCCTTAGGTTCAAGCAGGATTCAGAATAGGACGTGGAATGGGGAATATCATTACTGACATCACATTGATTTTACTTGAATTCAGAGAATACCAGAAATACATTTATCTGTGCTTTATTGTCTATGCAAACCCTTTTGATTGTGTGGATCATGACAAGCTATGGACACCATTGTGGAGAATGAGTACTCCAAAACAGTTCATTGTGTTCATAAGGAACCTGTACATAAACAAGACACAGTTGTTTGAACAGATCAAGGGAATACTAACTGGTTTAAAATTGGGAAAAGTGTGCAGCACTGTTGTATTCTTTCAGCATACTTTTTCAATCTGTATGCTGAGCCAATAATCTGAGAAGCTGGGTTATATGAAGAAAAACACAGTATCAGGATTAGAGAAAGACTCATTACCAACCTGTTATATGCATATGAGGGAGTCCTGGTGTGTTGCTGTGGGTTAATACACCAGACTGCAAAGCTATTTGAACTGCAAGGTTGGCAGTTCAAGCTCACCTGCTGATCCTTGCAAACCCTATACAGGTCGCTATGGGTTGGAATTTACTCAACAGCACTTCACAACAACAACATATGCATATGATACAACCTTCTTGCTGAAATGAAGAGAACTTAAAATACTTACTGATGAAGATCAAAGACCAGAGGCTATGGTATAGGTTGCACCTCAATGTAAAGAAAACAAAATTCCTCACCAGTGGACCAATAAATAGCATCAAAATAAATGGAGAGAAGTTTGAAGTTGTCAAAAAGACTTCATTTTTCTGGGATCAACCAATACTCATGGAAGTACCAGTCAAAAATCAAAGGACATATTGCATTAGGAAAATATGCTGCACAAGACCTCTTAAAGTGTTGAAGTACAAACATGTCAGGACTAAGGTGTGTTGGACCCAAGGCAGGTATTTTCAGTAACTCCATATGTATGTGAAAGTTAGACTTTAAGTAAGGAATATTGTAGAAGAATTAATGCATTTGAGTTACGGTGTTGGAGGAAAATATTAGAAGCACCAGTCAGAATGTTCCTTGGAAGCCAGGAAGGCCAGACTGAATCTCTGATACTTTGGACACATTATTAGGAGAGACCAATCCCTGGAGAACTATATCATGCTTGATAAAGTGGAAAGTTGGAGAAAAAGAGGAAGATTCTTAACAAGATTGATCGGTAAAGTGGCAGCAGCAATAGGCTCAAAAATTTCAATGATTGTGTGTGTGGTGCAGGTCTAGGCGATGTTTCTTTGTGTTGTGCACAGGGTTACTATGACTTGGTACTGAAACGTTGCCACCTAGAAACAACAGCAAAAACAATTTTTCATCATACTGTATATTTTGGATTTATTTACCTCTGACTGCTAGCTTACTAAAGTATTAAAAATATGCTCTTTTTCAGGTATGCTAGATCTCCAAAGACATTTAAATGAGCATGTTATGCTGCATGATAAGCATCAGACTGGTAACCACAAACTTGGTGGTTTGTACCCACAAGTACCCTATATAGGGTGGCTAAGTGTTGGAACTGCCTTGACAGCCCTTACCGACTGCCACCACAATAACGTCTAAAACAAAGATTTTCCAGTGAAGATGGTACAAGACATTTGGTTGCCATCCCTCAAACCTCAATTTCTTCCATTCTTCTGTGTGCCTTCTACATGCCTTCCAACTTATGGTGAATCCTATATTTAGTATTATGAAAGTTTTAATTAATTTTTTAAATTAATTAAAAAATTATTTTTATAAACTTTCTTTCTTCATTTTGTTTATGAGTTCCTGTTCACTTAAAGTCAACCACAGGAAGCTGTCAGGATATTTCACATTAGAATTTTCTGCAAGTACCTTTGATTGCTAATTTATCTTACTCACTATAATCTATAATTATTATTTAATCATTAATTTAATACTATAACAAACACCTCCTTAAATTCCAGAATACCTTTTACATAATTAATACCTAGAAGGATTAATTTCCCTATACTATTAACATTCAAAGCTGTTTGTGTGAAAATCATTATAAGTACTTCTAAAACACTATATAATAGTTGTCGTGTAGTGAATTATCTAATGTCTCTTTTATTCATAATCTGTAACTCCCACTAAACATTTCTGCCCTGCTGGGTCTGAGTAAGAAAAAGTGGGAGAAGATGCTCATTGATTGGATGATGTGATGCAGCTGTAAATGATAAGAGCCTTCATTGTAATTGAAACCCTAGCATTGGTATAAAAAGAGCCACCTCAGAAATAAGAAGGCAGGATTTCACTACCATCAAAAAAGAAGAGCAAGGATGGCAGAGGAAAATGAAGAGCCAGAGCACAAGACAGATGGTAGGATTCCCAGCTCATGGAGCAAATAAAGCTGAGTAACTTTGGGCAGGAGGCTTGCTTGTAAAGTGGGCTACCTACAGGCATTTAGTTGTGGGGACTAGATTTGCTGACCCACAAAGCTAGAGCTTAGTGCCTACAGGCTGAGGTTTATGGTGCTCTGTGAGCATTTATCAGCAACTGACTACAACAACTGTACTCTGAGCATTTTCTGATCCTGTTAACTTCTCTAATTAACCTCATAACTGTGAGTATTGTCTATGAGTTTTCTGTGGCCTTTGCAATGGATTATTGAACCAAGATGATAAGGAGACTGTTATGGGAAGGATGGGAAGGGTGTAACTATAATACTTACATGTTGACATCATTTTGGAAGTATGGGCCACATAATTGTTAGAATATGATTGGTTTGATCCTGCATTTTAACAATTCAACTGAAAATCAATGTGTTCTTTGTTTTAATGTTTTTTGTTTGTTTGTTTTAATCAATTCAATTGAATTGATTCAAAGCCATCCATAAGGCATGGGTCAGTTTTCTTTGCATTCCATTTTCAAGAGTAAATTTGCAAAAGTCTATGCAAATTTAGGGTGGGGAACACAGTGGTTCCAAATGATAAGCACTAGACAGCAAAGCACAGGTCCACATTTTGAGCCCACCAGTAGCCTTGAGGAGCTCTGGTAGCGTAGTGGTTACAAATTGGGTTGTGAACCGCAAGGTCAGCAGTTCGAAACTACCAGCTGCTCCGCAGGAAAAAGATGAGACTTTCTGCTCCCGTAAAGATTTACAGCCTCAGAAACCCTGTGCCGGGTTGCTATGGGTTGGCACCGACTCGACGGCACTCAACAACAACAACAACAGTAGCCTTAAGGAAGAAAGATGAGGCTTTCTTCTCACTCAAATATCTAAAGACTAGGAAACTCTCTACAGGATTGCTGTGATTAGAAACCGACTCCCGGACACTTAGCTACAACAGCGTATGAGGGTAAGGAACAGAGGTAGAAGTAGAGGAAGACACAGAGATATGATTTCTGGACAATGCAGTTAACATTCATCTGTCAAAAGAGATTTCTGTGTTGCTATGATGCTGAATTCATATGGAGTCCTGGTGTGGTACTGTAGGATAAGCACTGGACCACAGGGTCAGTTTGAACTATAAGGTGGGCAGTTCAGACCTACAAGATGCTCCTCTGAACCTGTTTGTATAATGAAACTATGCAAACAGGTCCATTAGAACCCACTCAATGACACTCAACCAAAACAGCAACAATGATGCTGTATGGATTTCAGTGGAGCATCTAAAATAAGACAGACTAGTAAGAGAAGCCTGTAGGCCTACTTCTGTGTATTAGCCATTTGTGAAAACAGTCAGTGAATATGTAATATATCACTATAAATCCCATCCCCAACAGATTGTACTGAACATTGTTCCCATATGCTGCCTATCTTATTGTTGTTGAATGCCATGAAGTGGACTTATACCAACTCTGTATAGGATTTCCAAGGAGCGTCTGGTGAGTTTGATCCACCAACCTTTTGATTTAAACCAACCTTGTGGTCTAGATCTTTATCCCACAGGACTATGTACCCCATAAATTGTGGGCTAACTAGACATTAGTTAGTCACAACAATATACATAAGGGTAACACTTTCCATTTGGGTGACTTAAAACTATTTAATAGTGCTGAAGACTTTAGTTTGATAAAACAGCTAATTTCATTTTGACCATGTTCTTCCTTTGTGCCCACTGTTACATAAAGGATTTTTTTTTTTTTTTTTAAGGATACATAAGAAAGATTAATTTGTGCTGTCTTAACTCAAATTCCAAGCCGACAAACCAGCTAAGGATGCATTCTCAGAAATAGTCTGAATTCTCTTCAGATTGAGACAGTTAATTGAGTAGCTTATTGATAAATTATTTCATAATACTTCTTTCCAAAAGCGAAGGTCAAAAACTGGCAGTTCATAGTCTAATCTAAGTGTAACCTAAAAAATGAATGTTTACACAAAATTCTGAATTTTCTCTAGAAAATATGTCTGTGCACCACAATCCCACTAAAGAGCCTATCTAGATAACAGAAGGCCCCTTTTGGGAGGGTGTGTATTTTCAACTTTTCGCAGTCCCCATTATTTCTTACTATCCCTCTGACACTAATTGCCAAGCCCACTCCCTTCTCTACTGAACCACATCATTAAACTATTATTATTGTCTGAGTCCTATGGTATCTTATTGGTGATATCTTTTAAAATCAAGATTCCCTAACATTTTGTATGAAACAGCTATGTATGATAACATCTAGAAAGCCTTGAATTCACTAGAATGGGTTGAGTGTTGGTGGCAGAATAATTTTACAGAGTGTTAAGATGTGACTACAGGCTTTGCCAGTATCCTAAATTAAATGCATCAGATTCTGAAATTCAGTTATGCCAGACACTTTTTAATCTACCTAGTGTAACAATGGGAAAAATATAGTAAATGAAAGTATTAAATAAATCAATAAAAATAATGCTTATGGTCATAATATGTATAAACACTGAGGTTCTGACTGCTAAGAGAGGAAGTTGGTATCCTGTGGTATTTATGAAGAAAGAATAACTTTTGTTACAAATTCCTCATCTTATTGTTGAAGCAGAAATGTCAGGGACTTCAGTGTTATGTGGTTCTGCTATGCTGTTACTAGATGCAAACTCTGCAGAGCAAATATACCTGAGCTCAGATCCAGTCTGTCAGTAAGAAAGAGGGAAAGGAAAAAAAAAACAAAAAACAAAAAACACAATAAAGATTTCCCTAGAAAACTTGAATATAGGTTCAAACTTGATTTTTACTTTTTTTTTTTTTTTCTTTCTCTTAAGTTAATGAAGAAAGATAAGTACATATTTTAACTTTATAAAGGCATTAGCAATTCCCTGCTAGGAAACTAGAGCTATTAAGATATTCAGAATAAAATCAGAAAGAGCAAACTTAATAGCAATTAGAGATGTTATTGAGTGCACGAACAAATAATCCAAAATGTCATGCTAGATCACTGAGAAAACATCCCTAAATGTTTGCCAGAAGGGTAATGGCCACGTGCAGAGGGTAATTATATGAAATGCCAAAAGACCAAGCCACGGGGAGAAGTGGTATTCAGGAAAATTGAAGACTACACTTTCAACATACGCCTATAATACAGTAAGCAAATTCACCAACTGCACACCTGCTGCACTAAAATTTTTCAGGTATGAGCAATTTTGCAGACACTGATGGCTTTTGTTCTGGTATATCTTTCCAAGGGATATTGTACAGTCAGAGGCTTGGGAGCTAGAGAGAGAGAGATAGTATCTCTTTCTGGAATAAAGGATGGGTTAATTTTCTATTCATAATAAAAAATAATGTCTCCATCCAGGACAAAGTTTAGACAAGTTTGCTTTTTACCCATTAAAAATATGATATTTCCTAAGCTTTGGATTCTTCAGCTGCAATAAAGCCCACTAGATTACATTGCCCCTTGGGACTTGTGAGCAAGGTAAAATGATATGAACATGAAGTTCATGCTGCTTACTATACTATAAGCAATAAAATCTTTTGTCTCTGGCCCCTCATTCAATGTCTTCTGCCATTATCCAGAACATTTTGGTAGGCTAAATTGTTGGTGTCTTAATAAGATAAAATCTGAGATCTTTATAGTTCTTGACAATGCAGTAGGTCTGTGCTTTACATTATTATGTCAACAATGACTGCAGATTTTTGTCATTTGAAACAATTCAGGGATGTGAACCGAAGTTGGTTTTCATGTTCTCTAGAACATACAGGTCTTAATTATTTTATTAAATACTTCAATCTTTGTTTTTGTTAATAAATTAATATCATGGCCCAGTTTATTGATTGCAAGATAAATGAAACATAAAGATTTTAAATCTACAAGTAACTACCCATCTCATATCCTTTTGAATAACCTCTCTTCTGACCTTTATTTATACCATAAAATTATTTAAGTGAACAGACATTGCCTGATTGAGAAGATTTGATGTAGAATCCTACTAAGCCACCCAATTTTGTATATATATGCTGACCTACTGTGCAACACCTCAACTGAAACTGTTTTAATGCACAATAGTAACTTGATAGCTGACTTCTTTGCTTCCAAAGATTTGAAATCATATATCTGAATTGACATCTCTGTTAAGTTCCTCTATCAGGTGTACCTACATCCCTTTAAAATCATGTTATTTGAGCTAAGGCTCTTGCTATGACCACACTGATGTTTTTTTTTTTTTTTTTTTAAGAAACTTATCTTTTCAATTATACATCCAAATTTAGTTTGCAAATGTCCAAACAAGTCTGTTTATGCTCTTCTGTGAGTTGATTTGGTACCCATCTCACACAAACTTTTTGAAACCCAAGTCTGTCATGGGTATTTCATAGGCAGAACAATAGCTGATTTGCAAATGATTTGCAACATAATCCACTGAAATTCATCTATTGAACATTTAATATAACAAGCATGCAGATAATTTTTATTTACCCTGGTATTTTCAACTTACTTAGGTAGATTCCTAGGAATATAACTCTGTATCATATTGTAAATCTATGTTTGTTGTTGTTAAATGCTATCGAGTTAATTCCAATTCATATCAACTCTATATAGAGTTTCTAAGAAAAATCTGGAGGGTTTGAACCACAGACTTTTTATATATCATTCCATGCTTCCACATAGTGCCACACAATGACTCTAAGATTATGTTTAGTAATATAAAAGAAACCTGGAAAACTGTTTCTCAATTATCTATGCCATTTTGAATTCCCAACACCAAGAATGTGATTTCCTGTTGCACATATTCAACACAAATCTTTGCACTGACTTGGTTTTAGCAATGTCTTTGATTATAGTCGTTCCAATATGGTATGTCATCAGAATGGACCAGTCCCTGGAGAAGGATATCATATTTGTTAAAATAAAGGAGAAAAAAGGGGCAGGCACTCAAGGAGATGGATTGAAAGTGTCTACAACAGTGGACTCCAACATAGGGATTATTGTGAGGATGGCACAGGACTGGACAGTGTTTCATTCTGTTGTACATAGGCACACTATGAGTCAGAACCAACTCAATAGTATCTACCAATAACTATAATATGTATGCAGTCTTATTTCATCATGGTTTTAATTCACAATTCTCTAATGGCACAAGAACACTGAGTGTTGAAATATGATGAAGAACACCACAATATTGTCACATATAGTGGCAGAAGATTAGACCCTCAGGTTAGAAGTCACTCAAAATACGACTGGGGAAGAGCTGTCTCCTCAAAGTAGAGTTGATCATGATAATATGAATGGAGTAAAACTTTTGGGACTTTCATTTGTAAATGGGACACAACTTAAAATGAAGAGAAATAGTTGTATGCATCCATTAATAATTGAAACATGGATTGTACAAAATATGAATCTAGGAAAAAACTGGAATTTGTCAAAAATAAATGAACATATGAACATCCATTTCTTAGGCATTAGTGAGATGAAATGGACTGGTATTGGCTATTTTGAATCTGACAATCACTTGGATTACTATTCCTGGAATGACAAATTGAAGAGGAATGGCATCACATTCATCAACAAAAAGAAAATTTTAAGGTCTGTTTTGAGGTACAGTGCTCTCTGTAATAGCATAACATTATATGCCTACAATGAACACCAGTTAATGCCACCATTATTCAAATTTACACATCAAACACTAAATCCACTGATGATAAAATTAAAGAATTCTACCAACTTCTTCAGTGTGAATTTGATCAAATATACAATCAAAATGTAAACAGAATTACTGTCTATTGAAATGTAAAGGTTGGAAACAAAGATAAGGGATCAGTATTTAGAAAATATGGCCTTGTTGATAGAAATGATGCTGGAAATCACATGATAGAATTTTGTAATGCCAATGACTTCTTCATTGCAACTAACTTTTTTAAACAACATAAAAGACCACTATAAATATGGAGTTACCACATGGAATACACAGTAATCAAATTGACTACATCTGTGGAAAGAAATGGTGGAAAAGTTCCATATCATCAGCCAAAACAAGTCCAGGGTAAGACTCAGCATTTCTCAAACCAATTCTCATATGAAACTTTTGTATCATATATCTTTTGTATACAAAGTGTTAGTGCTATGTCATATATAACCTATAATACATGTGTCTTGATAGTTATTATAAAGTCTCATGTTACTGACTTATGTGACCCCTGTAGTGTTTTTTCTATCTAAAAAGTTTATTGTATAACAGTATATGCTTCAACTCACAGGTAGTGGTAGTCAATCTCATTTACTGTGTATAGGGACCAGCATGCCTTCTTATGTATTGTGTGTCTTTCAGTGTTATAGCACTATCTGTCTGTGTAATCTTTTGGAATTATTTCTCTAAAGTACATCATGGCTGCCAATTTAAAAAAACAAAACAAAAAACAATGCTAGTGAAAACAGTGGCAAGAGTTAAAGGAGGAGTATAGATTTGTAAATGAAATGATTTTTTCTTAAATAACATGAAGGTTAGAAATCAGTGAATGTTACTGCATGCAATATAAGCATGTCCCACTGGACCAACATGAAGATCATAAAAAAACAGAAAAATTATCCAATCCATTAAAACATTGACTCTAGTGAAAGATAAAAGGCTAACAAAAATTTCCTTAAGTTCATATTATGGCCCTTTATATTGATTGATCAATAGAAATGAAACATAAAGATTTTAATTCTACAGCTATATTAATATGAAAAAAGATGGCTAATAACAGGGTGTGGTACCCTGATTTACTTAATATGGCTTTCCCCCACCCTCCATATTCTTTATAAATCCAACAAAATGACTGGATGGGATCATGCAACTAGGGTACATGAACCTCTAGCATGGGACTGGTCAGTTTTGACATACTATTGGGTATCAAATGAGCCATCTCAGAAGTAGTGGAAGGGCTCACTACCATCAAAAATGAAGAGCCAGGAATGGAGTGCTTCAATTGGCCCCCTGAGTGCCAGCACTGAAACTCTTTGATCAAGGAGATATACAGGGTATATCTATAAGTATGTGTCAGAACTCGACAGCACTTAACAACAGCAACAACAAAGGAGCTTTGTAATACTTTACTGAGCAGGAAAGAAGTTAAAAGGACCTGTACCTTAGAGACCCAAGACTATAGAAAAGTATGCCTATGGACATAACTGAGAGCAGGTTGTCGTTACTGAAGAAAAACTGTATGCTCAGCATTTCTGATCTCAATTGTAACTTGCTACTACTGAAGTAAACCCAATAATTGTGAGTATTGTCTGCAAGTTCTGTGTGGTCATTGAAACAGATTTTAAGGTCAACAGAGAAGCAGAAATCATTGTCGGAGTGATGGATAGTTTCAGAATTGGTCAAAAAGTTTGGAAAGTGGAGATTGAATATTCAGAAGACCTAGTAAGGGACTAAAATTATTTTGCTATCTTCCTATTATCAAGAGTGCAGTGTCATTTATGCAATTGTGCCACAAGAAATGTACTTACTATTCTATAGTTTCCCAAGGCAGATATGCAAACTAAAACTCTAACAGATAACCACCCACCATGGGTTAATTACATAAAACATGTTATCTATTCACATTTTGTCAGTGTATCTAGCCTCCTGAGGCCTGAAGTAAACAAGACTTTACCTACAGAAAAACATTCATTCAAAGTATTAAATATACAGTGGACATCATATAGCAAACATACATATAATACCTCACAAGTGCTTTTTCTTTTTTAAGTTTTTATTGTGAATTTTGTGATAGCTTACATGGAAGAACATTTGTTTTACATTCATCCTATCATATATCATTTCATTGCCATGATTACAGTCCCCTCCATGCATCATCAAACAACCAAAGGGTATACTCTGCAAGCCTGCTCCCCGGCTGCCAGCACACAGCTCCTCTCCCTCCCTGAGTCCTGAGTCCCCAGCCACTCAATCTCTCCACATCATCATCTCTGCATCCATCTCTGGCATCACTGTTTCTCTCGATAAGATCCCCCACTCTGCTCTTCTCCCTTGATGGTGCCAGGGACCTTCATGCCTGGATTGCAGTCAACCACTCCCCCCGCCCCCCCCGCCACCTTTTGCCACAAAACGTCTACCTTTACATTTCTAATCCTCACAGTCAGTCCTGATAACAATTATTCACTACTGTACCACAAGAGACCTATCTACATCTCCTTTCATCGGTGCTGCCCAGACAGATCAGATACCAGTCAGTGGAGATTCTACATTTCTCTCTGCCCTCTGGATCTAGGCTCCCTCTTGAAAGCTTGTAAGCCAGTCACTTCTTACCTTTGTAGCCCACTATCTTGAGTGGCCAATGTCTAAGTTGCCCATCTCTGTCTACCTTGTGTATTGAGGGGGTGAGAACAATCCTCACTGTAAAGATTTGTTCCTCTGTTGGGCTACTGCATCCAAAAGTGTAGGTCAAGTTCATCAAATTGTAACAGATTACTCTTTCTTTTTTCCTCTTCTTTCTTCATCTGGTTGAGTTTTGATAAAAACAAAAGCAAGTGCTTTTATTGTTTTTCTATTTAACATGTTAATTGCCATAGAAAAAATACTAAGTAAAGCCTATGAGTAAAAATCACAAATAATCACAATATCCAAGGCAAAGTATTAATGCCATGAAATATTCTCTTCCTGACTCATTTCTCATTGTCACATAGCTTAAAACTATATGTACTACCTTATGTTTATTTTTAAATGTTTTTAAATAACCTGATATATATCTTATCAGTTTATGATGTTTTGGAAATTCATGCAACAAAGTGTGTAGAAATGTGGTTTTTGTAGCAATGTTAAGTTGGTTTTAACATTCATTCTGCTCCTTTCTAAACTGAGTGACATCATCATTGTTGTTAAATGCCTTGGAGTCAAGTCAGATTCACAGCAGCCCTGTATAGAGTTTCAGAGGAGTAGGTGACGGGTTTGAACTGCCAACTTTGTATATGGAGTCCAATGCTCAAACTACAGTGCCATACTTAGACAAATTATTTTAGCTTTCTGCACCAAAATATTTTCAAATGTTAAACATGGATAATAATATCACATTTTTTTTTTTAAAGTTTCTATTGTGAATTATGTGATGGTTTACATGGGAGAACATTAGCTTTACTTTCATCCTGGCATGTATTAAATGCTAAACAGCACATTGTTGTTGTTAGGTGCCATGGAGTTAGTACCAACCCATGGTGACCTTATCCACAGCAGAATGGAACACTGCCCAATCCTGGGCCAACCTTACTACTGTTGCCACGCTTGAGTCCATTGATGCTGCCACTTGGGCAATCCGTCTTGATGGGGGTCTTCCTCTTTTTCTCTGACTTCACCTTACCAAACATGTAGGGACCCTGTATAAGAGTTTCTAAATAGCAAATGGTGGATTTGAACCACCAACCTTATGGTTCAAACTGAAATTACAGTCCAGTGTAATTGCTGTGCCACAGGAATAATTATTGTTGGCATGCTATTTCATATTATTCACAGCAAACATTTTTTCCCAATTATTCCCTGTATCTGTTTTTGTTAAGGGCTGTCCAGTAAGTTCTGACTCATAGTGACCCTATATAGTGTTTCCAAGGAGCAACTGGTGAATTTGAAAAGCAGACCTTTTGGTTCAAATCTAACATGTAGTAGAGTGAATATTTTACTGAGCTGCACCAGAACTCCAGTTATTCCCTAGGGTTGGAAATTAGTCCCATTCCCATCTCCTTCTCCCTTCTAAAAAACAGTGGTGAAACTGTAGGATAAGCACTGGACTGCTAATTGCAAGTAGCACTAGCCACTCTGTGGAAGAAAGCCAAGACTTTCTGCTCCCTCAAAGATACTCTCTTGACAATCCTATGGAGTCACTAGTAGTAAAACTTGACATGATGGCAGTGGTTTTGGGTTACTTAATCATTTTTAAATGTTTTGAAAATCATCTTTTCTGAGTCCTGAAGAGGTGCTCTAGGATAAGCACTGGACCACAGTTGTCTCTATGAGTCAGAACTGACTAAACGGCCCTTAAAAAAAAACAAAACAAAAAACAATAAATGAATTAGCTACTTTAAATATTATTTTCTATATTTATAGTCACAAATATTACATGATTTGGCCAAACCAAGAATTTGGAGACATTTGATACATATTGACAGATATTTTTGATAGTATGGATTTATAGTCTCTAGGAGTTCATGGAATTTATTTATGACCATTGAATACTACACTTGTTAAATTTTAAATAGTATTATACTATTGTGTGGTGCTGTGGGCTAATGCGCTGGACTGCAAAATTGGTTTGAACTGCAAGGTTGGCAGTTCAAGCTCATCAGTCGTTCCTCAGAAACCCTATACAGGGTCGTTTCTGACATAATTGGTATTTCATTAATTTTTTCTCATTGTTTTAAGTCAATAATTGTTTTTTTAGAACTGATTGAATATTTATTTTGAGGTGTTTATATGGATCAGGAAAACTATTCTCTCAAGAGAGGAAAATATAAATATGAAAAGTAAAGCATTCATTTACACATAATGTAATGATAACTTCATGTTCATGTTGCAGTTGGACAGGAATGATAACTACATACTTCTTCAGAGTGAAATCATAAAAATAGGTTTTTGAAAGAATATAAACAGAACTGGATAAAATATGATGTATTATATTTTGTAAAGTAAAGAAATGTAAATTAATTTCAAGCTGATCTCATTTTTCTTCTTTTCTGAGTGTTTACATATTGCATATCAGCCAGTTCCCTGTTCCCTTATCTTTCAGCTTTGTGCTTGATGTGTGACTTAAAATGTGTCACATCATGTAAAGACTGTTGTTATTTTTAAGTGCCTTCTAGTTAGTTCTGACTCATAGAGAACCTTTATAGGGCATCCAAGGTGTGGCTGGTGGGTTTGAACTGCCCACCTTGAGGTTAACAGTCCAGTACTTGTCCTAGAGCACCACACCAAGACTTTACTTAGTGACTGTGGTGGTGGTGGTGTGCTGTTGAATTGGTTCTAATTCATGTTGTTGTTGTTGTTAACTGCCATCGAGTCAGTTCCGACCCATAGCTACCCTGTATAGGGTTGCTGAAGAACAGCTGGTGAGCTTGAACCACTGAACTTGCAGTTCAAAGCTACTTTGCAGTTCAGCACATTAGGTCTCTGAGGCTGTAAGTCGTTAGGGAATAGAAAACCTCATCTTTCTCCCACAGAGTGGCTGGTAGATTCTAACTACTGACCTTTCATTTCAGTTAACCACCCAACCAATGCGTAACGCTATGCTGCCAGGACTCCTTACATTTAGTGACTTGTTGTTGTAGTTAAATGCCATCGAGTTAATTCCGACATTTAGTGACTAGTAGCTTAGTGGTTACGAGTCGGGCTGCCAACCTCAAGGTCAGTAGTTGGAAACTATCAGTGGTTCTGCTGGAGAAAGATGAGGTATTCTTCTCCGGTAAAGATTTATAGCCTCGAAAACCCTATGCAGGATCACTATGAATCGGAGCTGACTCCATGATACTTAACAACAACTAGGCGGAAATCGTGGAGTGGTTTTTCTTTCTACTAGTGAAGAAAATGTTGTACTTAACTTCAGTTTGGAGAAATCAATGGCAAAATCTATGATTTGCCTAATGGATAAAATAATCATATCCATTGAAAACTAAAACTCATGATCACCTAGTCAATTTCAACTCAAAGTGAAACTATAGGACAGTAGAACTGTCACATAGAGTTTAAAAGACTGTACATTTTTACAAAAACATGCTACCACATCTTTCTCCTAAGGAGTGGTTTTGAACTGCTGACCTTCCAGTTAGCAGTTGAGCACTAAATCACTGTGCCACTGAATTTTAGAAGGGTAATTTATTTGCCTGTTGAAAGTTAACTACAATGGATTTGATTAAGAATAGGCTATAGTGATAAGTGGATGTGAACAAAACTGAATTTTTCTCCTTATTTTAAGTGCTTATATGTTATTGTTTTTCAGGTCCGTAGAGTTGATTCCGACCCATAAGGACTCTGTATAGGGTTTCCAAGGAGCAGCTGATGAGCTTGAACCACCAACATTGCAGTTCAAATGCCTACTCAGTCTAAAGCATTAGCCCACTGTGCCACACCAGGACTATATAAGTGCTTATATAGTTCATATGCTACACAAGTGCTTATATAGCATATGAATTTTAAGGTAGTCTTATTTGAGACATTTAATTAAAACTGAGGTTAGTTTTTCAAGGAAATTTTCGTAATAAGAAAAGCACTTTTTAATAATTAGGTAAATTTATTAAAAGTCAAACATTCTAATACCTTGTATAAACATGTAACTGATTTTTAAAGTCAAGCTATAGATTGCAAAGTATTTTATAAGAAGTTACACATAAGGATACATATTTATTATATATCTACCTAGCTTACAATTCTGAAAATCAACATTTCAACAGAAAATGTCTTTTATCTATTGTGGATTTCCAATGTCTTTTTGAAGCTCACAGTTTTATAGTTTGATATGATCTAATGAAACCCAGCTTCTCTCTCTCTCTCTTTAATAAAAACTATATCTATTCCATATATAGTGATTTATTATATTCAATATAAGATCTGAAAGGATAAAATGTACACCATCAAGAAGTCAATGAGCCAAATTGGTTTATGTGCCTGTTCCAAACCAATTTTACTGGAAAACTTTAGATCATATTCTATGGTGATTTCTTCTGGCTTGTGATATCTACCCTTTGGTTTTATTATATTTTCCATTTTTTGGTCCTTCTTTTATAACCTACACAAAGATATTTAGATGGATTTTCCAAGACTTTAATGATACATGTTGAAAACATAGTATGAATTTCACTTTTTCCTTAGTTTTGAAAAAGATTTTTGCCCTCACCGTCAATAGTACTGTCACAATTGGTTAAATTCCACAGTGACTCCCTTCCCCCACTTCACTGAAATATAGATAAGATAGCTCTATTACTCCAGAAGTCAACTCATTGGCTTAATATAATAGTAACCAGGATTCCATAGCAGAAAAATATCTGTTATTATGCAAATAAGTATTAAATAAATTAACTCACTATGGTGCAGTGGGTAAAGCATTAGGCTTCTTGTCAAAAGAGCAGTGGTGTACATCTACCAGGCACTTCCTAGGAGTAAAGTGCAGCAGTCTGCTTCTGTAAAGATTTGTATTAGAAATACTATGGAGCAGCTTTTCTCTGCTCTGCAGTGCTGCTATGATTCAGAATCTACTCAATGGCAGTGGGTTTTGGGGTTGGCCTTTCTGCCTTAATGCCAGTATCCATATAAAGGGCCAGGCAATAAACACCGTTATAGTCACTGATGGCCTAGAAATTCTGCTTCATACAGGATCATTCTGATACTTGAAACCTGCTCTTACCATTTTTGAGTTAGTGAGGGTTTGAAGTTCAGACTTAAAAAGGTTTCCTTTGTTCTTCTGATTGGGGCTAATGAACAAAGTGGTAGGGTCATTGTGAATTCAAAATACACATTCTATTTTGAATTGAATTGAGTTTCCAATGTGTTCCAGATTCACTTGTGTAGCTTAATGATGGGTAATGTAATGGTTCTACTGTCTAAGTAAGTTGAATAGAATCAACTTCCATAATGGCATACCCTTTGACATTATGGGCAGGAAATAGCCCAAAAAACGCAATCCACCATTCACTAACAAATAGTCTAATACTTCCATTTGTATAATAATAGATCATTGCATAAAAGCCAGTGTGTTGTGCTGGCATGCATCATAAGTGACTGAAGTAATATGGAGGTTGCCAAGAGAATATCTTTGGGAACATTCTCATGCAAAGACAGCATGACTTCATTTCCAGCATTTTTTTTTTTTTCCCTTAATTTTTTCCTAGTTTCCTGACTTGAAAATGTCTTACCTGTCAAAGAACTTGAATTGTTTCCCCCAGTTGGAGCCTCTACCAGTTGTTGGTGTCTTTTCATATGGGATGATGGTCTTGATTTCTTTAGATATGTAAGAAAATGGATTCTATAAAATTTTCCAATTAAAAACACTAATAATTAAGATGACAGTGGCCAGATCAGTCAACTAAACCACTTTCCAAAGCAAAGAATATGTATAAAATTGTGTTTTCTTATAACTCTTGTTGTTGTTTAGTGCTGTCGAGTCGGTTCTGACCCATATCTACCCTATACAAGTTTCTGAGAGTGACTGGTGAGCTTGAACCACCAACCTTGTGGTTCAAACTGACTTTGCAGCCCAACTCATTAACCTACATCACCACATCAGTACTCCAAAGCCTACAGCACCTTCCCATCCAAGTACTAACCAGGTCGACCCTGCTTAGCTTCTGAGATTAGATGAGATCAGGTGCATTCAGTTTGGAGCCCAAATGATTAGTTCTTCATACCTGATGCTCTGTGGAATGAAACCCTGTGACACCTTAATAATAGTATCTTCTCTGAGGCCAGATCTTTAATGAGTTCCACTCATTTCTCACTATAGAATCAATGGTTCTGAAATCTCTTGTGATCACATGTTTGTAGAATGTTAGGCTGACTAATATCAAAACCTATTGGTTTTCAGCTAGCAGTCAAGTGCTTTACCTACTGCACTACTGTAACTACTAGATTACTTAGTAAAAGGTGAATTTTCAGGATCTTTCTGGATTCAAAATCTTAAAATAATTTCAAAATCTATCATGATTGTCCTGGTTGATTAATTTTAGTTCTATATAAAATATATTTTATTATTAGGAGTTTTTCACAGCATCTCCATTTTAGAATTGCTTATTTAGATTTCTATTCATAATTTCTCTGTTGTGTTTTCCAGGAGGGAAGTGCATGTGTCTGAAATTGTCTTTCACTTTTTATTTGAGAGACTTCTTTGCTTTGACTTTTTTTTTTTTTTCTTTTCTTTTTCCCTCCTTAGACATGACTCTATTTTTCTGCCACATGATATAGTGCATGTTATTCATCCTATGTATTCAATAAATGCATCCAGATACATGCTTATGTTGATCATTCTGATTTTTTTTCCCCCAGATGCTATATATACTTTGCATCTGCAAAAGAAGATTATAAAACCTTTGTTCCATTCATATCATTAAGGTCAATTCTGTTTTCAGGAGGCAGCTCTTTCTGTATTTTGAGTGCCATTCAACTTGAAGTACTCATCTTTCAGTATTATATCAGACAATGTTCCTTTGCTATTCATAGGTTTTCAGGCACTACTTCTTGTGTTGCCTTAGTCTAGAAGCATGGCTGAAAATTATCTACCATGGATGACCTACTTCCAGCATACCAGCAACAAGCAAGCAACCATGATAGAATAAACTGACATGCATATATTCTTTAGGACTTATGATGTGGGTGAATAATAAAATATTGACATTGATAAAAACTTTTTGGTAACATCTGTCATATGCCTGCTGTATATAATCATTGTGATAATAACACTATTATTGTAATAATATTAATAATTAATATTTAGTGATCAATTACTATGTGAGATAAGTTATTGACATTTTTCTTACATAAACTCATGTAAACCTTTATCACTTAAAAACTATTGAATTGATATATGTTTAGCTGAGTATATTCTCAACAAAAACAAAAAAGACAAGCCAGCATATGCAACAAAAAACATAAAAATGAAAACAATATTATAGTGATAAAAACACATGAAAGGAGAAAAGAGAAAAAAATTTAAAGGAAGTAAAAGCACAGCAAATATTATGGACACAGACTTTACTAAATCACCTAGAACCAGATGGAAAATAACAAATAAACATAAAGATGATATAGGAGACCTGGTAGTATAGTGGTTTACATGTTGGGTTGCTAATCACAAGGTCAGCAGTTCATATCAACCAGTGGCTCTGTGGGAAAAAGATGAGTACTTCTGCTTCTTTAAGATTTTTTGGAAACCCTATACAGAGTTGCTATGAGTAAGAACTGACTCTATAGCACACCACCACCACCCCCAAAGCTGATTTTTATGCAAAATCGACAAAGGAGATCCAGTTCACCTATGGTGATCTTGCATTTGATATTAATGATTTTGTTTGATGATTGGGTAACTTTTAAATTACCTATATGTTAATGTATTACCTCAAAAACTCATTGAGGGAATAAACAAAATAGATAACTGAAAAGGCTAGTTTCTAATAGTGGATACTTTCTTCTAATAGTTGAGTATATCTAAAATGAGTTGACATTATTTTACTATTATTTATTTTTTCCTAATTAAAGTGAAAGACTTCTGTTTTCTTCACCTTGTCAGGTGATAGCAAACACTCTCTGTGAATTGTCTTTGTTCAAATGTTATTAGATTGGTGGTGCTTATGTGCTATGGATACTAGAAAATATTTTATTAGCCACTATAATTATCTGCAGAACTATGAGAGCATATTTCAAAATTATTTGTAAATGTGGTTCAAATTAGTGCTAACTTTTATCTCAGGATTATATATTTCTTACCTGTTTCTCTTTTCAGTATCTTGATGTGACAAAAATGCCCATGAGTAGATACCAGTATCAGTTGCCAAATGCCATATTTCAAAAATATGTTTTAAACTGAAGAAACAGAACCTTTATGATTTGTTTGCATGCTCAGATTATAGCATTCAAGATATGTTCACTTATGCAGTTTATACACATGTCTTCTTTCCAAATTCATCTCTTAGAAATTCCCATTCATTTGTATAGCAAGCAATATCAATCTATTTTTTCAACCTAATAATGCCATTCATCTGCATATCTTTATGCATTTTCTATTGCCTCTTCCGGGAATATTCTCACAATTAGGTGTCAATAGGCAAATTCCTTTTCAATCTTCTATATAGAATTTATACTCCTACAACAGAATTAAAGCTTCCCTTTGTAATTTCCTTAATAAATTGTAAATTCTTCTTTTCTCATTATATTGATAACATTATTAAACTTTCTGAGATCAGAAGTGGTGTCTAAGACATCATTTCATCCCTAACTGCTTGGCATAGTATTGTTGTAGTTTAGTGCTATCCAGTCAGTTTATATACTTAGTGACCATGTATAGTGTTTCTGAGGAGCAATTGGTGAATTTGAACCATCAGCTTTGTAATCCAAACTGACCTTGTGATCAAGTGCTTATCCTACAACACCACAATGCATGGGCTATATTAGACACTTGTGGAATAAGTTATATTCCCCCAAATAAATGTGTTGGAGTCCTAGCCCCGTAAATGTGAATGTAATTTCATTTGGGAATAAAGTTTTCTTTATTATGCTAATGAGGCTAGATCATTGTATGGTGTATCCTAAACCCAGTAACTTCAGAAAAAGATAAAAATAGCATAGACAGAAAGACTGACAAGCAGACATTGGAAGAAGACAGACAAGATTTGAAGTCAACAGAGAAAGATGTATCTACAAGGCCAGGAACTCTAAGAATTTCAAATTACTAGTAAGTGGAATATAAAAAGCCTCCCCCTAGAACATCAAGGAATTCAGACTTCTAGCATCTGAAACTGAGAAAAAGAAAATCTGTTGTTATTTAATTGTATTTCTATTAAAGCGACAAAAGCAAAGACAGCATTTAGAAAGTATTTATTAAAAATTACATTTCTATATTCATATTTTAATAATATAAGCTTTCTCTTTTAGAACATTTATACTTTACGAAAACTTCACTTGTCACCTATAGAGTTGGAAAATCTTTTGATAAATTAATGTATTTTTGTTTTATCTTAGTTCATTTTTTTTGTAATTGGATTTTAAAACAACAAATAGAAACAACACAGAAAAATAATTTTATGTTTAATATTGTTTTTCATGCTCTGTGGGCAAAACAATAAGAGGACAGAGTCACAGTTTTCAATAATATTTTCATTAGAAAAAAATAGCAATTTTATTGGGATTTATAATGACCTGTAAAAATGCAACTGATTCCAATGTATTATATTTAATTGCTACATATATCTAACAGCATTTATGTTCATTTTGAAAGACATAATGTTTTCATACAGTTTTAGAAGACAACATTGATCTGATATATTAGATTCTCTACCTTATATAGAAGATTTTATTGTTGTTGTTAAGTGCTGTAGAGACTGTTCTGACTCATAGTGACTCTATCTAGGGTTTACTGACACAATAACAATATTAGAAGACAAGAAAGTCCCAATCTATGCAAGGAAAATTAAAACATTACTATTTTTCTTATTAGTGAATGATACATTAATAGACATATGATGCTTCTAGACAGAATTCAATTTAACCTTAGAAAAACAATGGCTCAGTAATTGTCAATGGGATCAGACACACAAAATGAGTTTCATCATTTATACCCATTTTTTCCAATTTAATATTAATTGTGATCTAAGTATTGCTCCAGGCATCATAGATAATTGTATGATGAGGATGATAAAGCTTTGTCCTCAGTATGCCTACAGTTAAAAGTACAAGAATTTTTAAAGTAAAAGTCAATAGGAAGTTTTTTCCAACCACCACTTATCTGATAGTTTGTCATATTGTGATGGCTTTTGTGTTGCTGTGATGCTGGAAGTTATGACATGAGTTTTGTAAATGCAAGCAGGGTTACCCATGGTGGACCAATTAGAGATGAGATTCTAGAGGAGGACAGACTAGGAAGAAGGAGAGACAGACTACTTATGAATATTCAGTCACTGAAAATCTTATGAATAATAGAGAAACATTGTCAGAAATGATGCTGGAAAATGAGCCCCTCGGGTTGGAAGACACTCAAAATATAACTGGGAATGAGCTGTCTCTTCAAAGTATTGTTGACTATGCTGATGTGAATGAAGTAAAGTCCACTGGATTAAAGTCCTCTGGAACTTAATTTGCTGATGGGGCACAACGCAAAATGAAGAGAAACAGCTGTAAATATATATTAATAATCAGAACATGTAATATACAAAGTATGAATTTAGGAAAATTGGAAATTGTCAAAAATGAAATGGACTGAATAAACATTAATATCTTAGCATTAGTGAGCTGAAATGGACTAGTATTGGCTGTTTTTACTCTGACAACCACATGTTTTACTATTCTGGGAATGACAAATTAAAGAGGAATGGTGTTGCATTCATTGTCAAAAAGAACATATCAAGATGAGGTACAACACTGTCGATGATAGGACAATATCCATGCACCTACAGGGAAGAACAGTTAATACTATTATTATTCAAATTTAGGCACCAATCACTAAAGCCATGAGGATGAAATAGAAGAATTCCACCAACTTCTTCAATCTGAAATGAATCAAACATGCAAACAAAATGTATGGATCCTTACTGGCGATTGGAATGCAAAGGTTGGAAACAAAGAGACAGGATCAGTATTTGTAAAATATAGCTTTGGTGATAGAAGTGATGCTGGAGGTTACATGACAGAATTTTGCAAAACAAATGATTTGTTCATTTCAAATACCTACTTTTTTTAGACAGCGTAAGGGATGATTTTATACATGGACCTAACCAGATGGAATACACAGAAATCAATTGGATTGCATCTGTAGAAACAGACGTTGGAAGAACTCCATATCATCAGCCAAAACAAGGCCAGGGGCAGATTGTAAAATAGACCATCAATTGCTTATAAGCAAATTCAGATCGAAGCTAAAGTAAATGAAAACAAGTCCACGAGAGTCAAAATATGACCTTGAATATATCCCACCTGAATTTAGAGATCATCAGAAGAACAGATTTGATACATTAAACACTAAAATCAAAGACCAGAAGAGTTGTGGGATGGCATCAAGAACATCATACAGGAAGAAAGCAAAACATCATTAAAAAGGCAGGAAAAAAAGAAAAGATAAAAATGGATGTCAGTAGAGACACTGAAACTTGCTTTCTAGTTTAGAGATGCTAAAGCAAATGGAAGAAATGAGGAGGTACAAGAGCTGGACAGAAAATTGCAAAGGTCAGCTCAAGAAGACAAAGTCAATTATTACAAGAAAATATGCAAAGATCTGGAGTCAGATAACCAAAAGGGAAGTACATGATCAGCATTTCTCAAGCTGGGGGAACTGAAGAAAAAATTCAAGCCTCGACTATTGTTATTGAAGGATTCTCTGGGAACATTATTGAATGATGAAGAAATCATCAAAAGAAGATGAAAAGAATACACAGAGTCACTGTACCAAAAGGAAACGGTTGATGTTTGGTTGTTTCAAGAGGTAGCATATAATCAAGAGCCAATGATACTAAAGAAAGAAGTCCAAGCTGCATTGAAAAAATCAGCAAAAAATAAGGCACCAGAACTTGATGGAATACAAATTGAAGTCATTCAAGAAAGTGAGGAGGTACAGAGGCACTCACTCTTCAATGCCAAGAAATTTGGAAGACAACTATCTGGCCAACTGAGATCCATATTTGTGCCCATTCCAAAGAAAGATGGCCCAACGGAAAGTGGAATTCATTGAACAATCTCTTTGAAAATCCATGCCAGTAAAGTTCTATTTAAGGTAATACAGAAATGGCTGCAATCATACATTGACAGAGAACTTCCAGTAGTTGAAGCTGGATTCAGAAGAGGACATGGAATGAGGGATATCATTGTTGATGTCTGATGGATTTTGGCTGAAAACAGAAAGTACCATAAGTATGTTTATCTGTGCTTTACTGACTATGCAAAGGCATTTAATTGTGTGGCTCATAACAAGCTATGGACAACATTGCAAAGTATAAGTATTCTGGAACATTTCATTGTGCTTATGAGAAATCTGTATATGAACCAAGAGACAGCTGTTTGAACAGAACATGGGAGCACTGAATGATTTAAAATTAAGAAAGGTGTTTGACAGGGTTGTGTTCTTTCACCATACTTATTCAACCTGTATGCTGAACAAATAATCTGAAAAGCTGGGTTTTATGAAGTAAACGTGGCATCAGAATTGGAGGAAATCTCATTGAAAACCTGTGCTATGCAGATGATACAACCTTGCTTGCTGAAAGTGAAGAGGACTTAAAATATTTACTGATGAAGATCAAAGACCACAGCTTTGGTATGGATTGCATCTCAATATAAAGAAAGCAAAAATCCTTACCACTGGACCAATAAAGAGCATTCATATCAATGGAGAAAAGAATGAAGTTGTCAAGAACTTAATTCTTTTTGGATCCACCATCAACACTAATGGAAGCAGCAGTCAAGAAATCAAACTATGTATTACATTAGGCAAATTTTCTGCACAAGACCTTTTTAAAGTGTTGAAGAGCAAAGGTGTCAGCTTGAAGACTAAGGTGCACCTTACCCAAGCCATGGTATTTTCAATAACCTCATATGCATGCAAAAGTTGGACGTGAATAAGGAAGACCTTAGAAGAATGGATGCATTTGAGTTATGGTGTTGGACGAGAATATTGGAAGTACCATGGGCTTCCAAAAGAACAAACAGATCTGTGTTGGAATAAGTTCAGCCAGAATGTTCCTTGGAGATCAGGATGGCTAACTTTGTCTCTAATTCTCAGACATATTGTCAGGAGGGACCAGACACTGGAGAAGGATATCATGTTTGGTAAAGTGGAGGGTCAAAGAAAAAGAGGAAGACCCCTGGGAAAGTGGCAGTTTCAATGGACTCAAGTGTGACAACAGTTGTGATGTTTGTCCAGGACCAGCCCTTGTTTTGCTCTGTTGTGCATAGGGTCACTAAAAGTCAGTACCAACTTGGTGGCACCTAACAACTTCAGAATAACAATATGCAGATAATACAACCTTGCTTGCTGAAAGTGAAGAGAACTTAAAATACTTACTGATGAAGATCAAAGACAACAGCTTATGTTATGGGGTGCTCCTCAATGTAAAGGAAACAAAAATCCTCACCATTGGATCAGTAAACAATATTTATATAAATGGATCAGTCCTGATGTGGCTCTGCAGGTTACTTTGGACTTTAAATTTGGTTTGAATGTCAAGGTTGGTGGTTGAAGCTCACCAACTACTCCTCAGAAACCCTATATAGGGTTGCTATGGGTTGGTATTGATTCAATAGCAACAACAACTATGTAAATGGAGAAAAGACTGAAGTTGTCAAAGGCTTCATTTTGCTT
>NW_006408638.1:9560490-9581810 GCF_000296735.1 Chrysochloris asiatica | reverse complement strand
AGTGCCCATAGAGTAAGTAAGTATCTAATAACCATGATAATCCAAAGAGTATTGCTTAGATCCAGGATAAAACATACACTTAAACATTTTGTTTTTTTTTTTTTTTTTTTTTTTTTTTTTTTTTTTGGTTTGTTTTGTGTTTTAATAGGCTGATTTAATGAAAAAATACAAACTAATAGCAAAAGTGTCAAACAGTTATGCCATATTTCTAAGGTTGTACATGCATGACTAGATTGTGTCCCATATTTTCCTTTAAAGTATTTTAAGTAATTTAGGATAGAGGCAACTTTAAACATCCTTATTTATAACCTTAACTTATAGATTGTATAGTTCCAACAAATAGAATTCCTCTTATAAGCACTAAGACGAACTGACATAAGGCTTTTCTCCTGGGAATATAAAAATACTACAGAAAATATAACAACATTTAAATCAATAATAAATTATATTATTGAGCTCAGTTACAATAAAATACCTTCTACTTGCCACATACAAAATGAAACTAAAAACAAATTGATATTTAAAGAATGAGTATATATTTTGATGAATTCTTGGTCACAGTAGCCCATTATCTTGGATTTTAATTCCTAAGTAAAAGCAGAAGAGCCTGCTCCAGTTTTTCATGAAAGCAGAACTCTCAAGGGACATGGATTCAGTGTTCTTACATAGGATCAATGAAGATGCATGAAAGTTCTAAAAGCAGAATACTGAATCACCTGGAAAATATAAATATTGGCCAATACAGTTTAGGTTTAAATTCATACTTGGAAGCAAAATAACCAGCTCCAGGTCTGCGTAAAAGCAGAACGACCAAAGGACATGGATTCAGTGTTGTCCCATAGATTCAAACAGGAAGCAAGAAAGTTCAGCAATTATAAACATTAGCCTACACATTTCATAAGTAAGGACAAAATTAATGTTAATTAACCCTAACCAAAGTAATTGGAGTTCTTTGTGGTACAAGATACGTTTTCAAACCCACCAACCACTACTTAGAAACCCTCTACAGGACATCTATGAGTCAAAACCAACTTGATAGCACTTGACAAGAATGATACGCCAAGATACTAACTTGATTTTTCTCAAGAACTGTAGACATCCTCAAAGATCTAACAGACTCAAAATGTGTGTATTTTCCATGTCTACCCTTGATGTGATAACTGCCAAACTGATAAAGTATATTAGAAATGAGTTAAAGCATGCACATGCACACATACATACAAACAAGAGAACAACTCATCATGAATGAAAATCATTGAAAGCCAGCTAAAGAATAAGTGTCACAAGCAATTTATATATTTTTAAAATCTGATTTTCAAATTATCTCTAAATTCAGGTGGGATATAATTAAGGTCATATTTTGGCTCTCGTGGACTTGTTTTCATTTTCTTCAGCTTCAGTTTGAATTTGCCTATGAGCAATTGATGGTCTGTTCCACAATTTGCCCTTGGCCTTGTTTTTGCTGGTGATATAGAGCTTTAAATCATCGCTTTCTACAGATGCAGTCCAAATTATTTCTGTGTATTCCGTCTGGTGAGGTCCATGAGTATAGTCACCTGGAATTAGAAAACCAAAAGGGAAGAACACTCTAAGCATTTCTAAAACTGAAAGAACTGAAGAAAAAATTGCAATCCTTTAATTGCTATATTGAAGGATCCAGTGGACAAAATATTGAATGATGCAGAAAGTATGCGAAGAAGATGGAAAGAATACAGTGTGATTTTGTCAATGGTCAATGTTCAACCATCAAGATGTAGCTATGATCAAGAACCAGTGGTGCATTAAAGGCATGGATAAAGAACAAGGCTCCAGCAATTGATGGGATACTAATTGAAATTTTTCAACATACTGAGGCAGCATTACAGACACTCATTCATCTACATCAAGAAATTTGGAAGACAGGTACCTGTCAAACTGACTAGAAGAGATCCATATTTGTGCCCATTTCAAAAAGAGGTGACCCAAATAAATGCAAAAATCATTGAGCAATATGATTAATATTAAGTTCTGTGGAGTTAGTTTTGACTCATAGTGACTATGAATAGGGTTTCCAAGGAGCAACCGGTGGGTTTGAACCACTGGTTTTGTGGTTCAAACTGACTTTGTGGTCCAGCACTTTATGCTGCAGTGCCACAGTAGGACTTCCATTAATATTATATTAAAGTGTAATTTTGCAAAAAGTAATTCAAAAATGACTGCAACAGTACAGTTACAGAATACTGCCAGAGGTTGAAACAGGATTCAGATGAGGACATGGGATTTTATTGTTGATGTCTGATTGATCTTGGTTGACAGGAGAGAATACTAGAAAGAGGTTTACTTGTGTTTTATTGACTATACAAAGGTTTTGACTGTATGGATCATGACAAGCCTTGGGCAACATTGTGGAGAAGAGTATTTCAGAACACTTTGTGCTCATGAGGAACCTAGATCAAGGGGAAGTTGTTCAAACAAAACAATGACTGGTTTAATATCAGGAAAGATGTGCACTAGGATTGTACTTCTTCACAATTCTTATTCTTTATGTCCACCAAGCAAATGATCTGAGAAACTGAATTATGTTGAAGAAGAACTTGGCATCAGGATTGGAGGAACATTCATTAACAACCTGTGATATGCAGATGATACAATCTTGACTGCTGAAAGTGAAGAGGACTTAAATGACTTACTGATGAAGACCAAAGACCACAGCCTTCATTAGTATGTGTTACAACTCAATGCAAAGAAAACAAAAATCTTCATCAATGGACCAAGAAATCACATCCTCATAATTAGGAAAAAGATTGAAGTTGTCAAAAACGTCATTTTGATTGGATCCATTACCAGCACTAACAGAAGCAGTAGTCAAGAAATCAAATGACATATTATATTAGGCAAAATTGCTATGCAATACCTTTTTAAAGTGTCTGAGAATAAAGATACCATTTTGAGGACTAAGGTGTGCCTGACACAAGCCATGGTGTTTTCTACAGCCTCATATGCATGTGTAACTTAGGTAATGAATAAAAAAGACTATAGAATTGATGTACTTTTGTGCACTGGAAAATAGTATTACACTTAACATGGATTACCAGAAGAACAAACAAATCTGTGTTTGAAGAAGTACAACCAGAATGCATATTAGAAACCACTATGGTGAGACTTTCTCTCTCACACTTCAAATATAATATCAGGAGAGACCTGTCCCTAGTGAAGGACAACATTCTTGGTAAAGTGGTGGGTCAGTAAGATGGATTTGCACAGTGGAAACAGCAATGGGCTCAAGCATGAAGCAGTTGTGAGGCTGGCATAGGACAGGGCAGTGTTTTGTTCTGTTGCGCATAAGGATACTACGAATGGAACCTACTGGATGGCACTTAGCAACAACTATCATACCATTGAGATGAAACAAAATATATGATGTAAAACTGATGATCTTGTCTGTAAAATCTTTATTCAATTCACAACAAAATATTTGAAAAAAGAAGTATCATAGTACTGATAATTTTTTCCCCACAGGAATTTTAAATACAAAAGTAGGACAGGATAGAACTAATCACAACAGCACACCAACACTTTTCACATTCTATTTTATTGTTGTTCATTTTTATTAAGTGCTGTTGAGTCTGTTCTGACTGATAGCATTGCTCTATAGGGTTTCCAAGGAGCAATTGGTGAGTTTAAACCACCAAACATGTGGTTGGCAGTCCAGTATTTGTCCAACAGCACCATACTAGGAATCCTATTTCATTGACTGTCAACCAGCTTTAAATTTTCAGTCTTATAGAGGCATTAACCTTACATGCATGTGAAAAGTAGATACTAAATAAGGAAGATCATAGAAGAATTGATGAATTTGAGTTATAGTGTTGGAGGAGAATGAATATTAAACATACTGCCAAAAGAACAAACCAATCTGTGTTGGGAGAAGTACAGTCAGAATGCTCCTTGGAAGCCAGGTGACCAGACTTTTTTTCTCATACTTTGAACATATTACCAGCAGGGACTAGTCCCTGGAGAAGAATATCATATTAATAAAGTGGAAAGTTGGAGAAACAGAAGATCCCCACCCCCAATAAGATGGATTGGCACAGTGGCAACAGCAATATATTCAAACATACCAACCATTGTGAGGTTGGCACAGGATTGGGCAGTATTTCATTTTGTTGCACTTGACTCAGTATCAACTTGATGGTACCTAACAACAGTAAACAGCAGAGTTATTTAATAAGACTGAAAAGGCACAATTAGAGAAGAACTTAGAAATGAAGTTTGGAAAGTGTTTGCTTAGAAAAGGTGGTTGAGAACTTGAAACAGACAGGAGAGAAGGAATGAGAGTTAAGAAAAGAGAGAAAATGTGGGAGGAGAGAGGAGAAGAGGAAAAGGGAAACTGAAAAGGAGCAGATAGAGAAAATGAGATATGAGGAGAAGGAAAAGGACATATCATTGTGGATGCTATACAATGGCATGTTTATATAAGGTAGAGTTACGGAGGTGGCAGTTAAGAAGCAATCAGGAATTTATTAAAAGAGTAAGAGAAAATAATTTTATCAATAATATAATATCAATACAATATCATATTAATGTTGTTCTTGTTGTTAGATGCTGGAGAGTTGGATTGAATTTATAGTGAGCCTATAGAGGGTTTCTGAATCTATAAATATTTATGGAAGCAGAAAGCATCATCTTTATCCCATGGAGAAGAAGGTGGGTTTTAAATGCCAACCTTGTATTTTGCAATTCAGGGCTTATCCTACAGCACTACAAAAACTCCTCTATATAAATGTTGCTGTTGTTGTTAAGTGCCATTGAGTCAGTTCCAACTCATAGCAAAGTTTTTGAGGAAGGACTGGTAGGTTTGAACAGCTGACTTTTGGTTAGCAGTCTAGGACTTTTACTACAATGCACACCAGAACTCCTTTATTGTATAGTTACAAGAGCTCTGGTAGCATAATGGTTACGAATCGGGCTGCGAACCTCAGGGTCAGGAGTTCGAAACTACCAGCTGTTCCATGGGAGAAAGATGAGGCTTTCTGCTCCCGTAAAGATTTACAGCCTCGGAAACCCTGTACAGGGTCACTATGAGTTGGAACTGACTCCACGGCACATAACAACAACAACAACAAATTATTGAGGTTGCACTATTGACTATGAAGCCTAGTGTAGTGCTGTAGGATAAGAACTAGGCTGCTAACCACAAGGTTGGAGGTTCAAACCCACCAGCCACTCTTCAGAAACCCTATATAGGATTGCTATGAGTCTGAACTGACTCGATGGCATATAACAATAACAACTGCAGATTATGATAGTTGTTATTGGCATCCAGTGGCTCTGACTCATGGTGCCTTGATATAGACATGCCCTTGTCTTGCGGCATCTTCTTGATAGTTGGTATGTGTGATTCAGTTATTATTGTTATTGTGTCAATCCATCTCACTGAGGGATCCCCTCATTTTTGTTGGCTATCTTGCTTTACCAAACTCGATTTCTAGCAATTGATATTTCCTATTGATATACCCAAAGTAAGTAAGCTGTAGTTTAGCTGTCCTTGTTTACAATCAGTACTCTGGATGTATTTATCCTGAGAGTGATTTGTTCGTTTATTCTGGCAGTCCATGGAATATCCAAAAGTTTTTTTTTATAAACAGCTCAGTTTAAATGCATCAATTCTTCTTCTGATTTCCTTTCTTCTTGCCCAGCTTTCACATGCACATTAAATTATTGAAAACACCATAGCTTGAGTCAAAATCATCTTAGTCATCAAAATGACATCTTTGCCTTTTAACAATTTAAATAGATCTTTTGCAGTAACTTCTCCAGGTGCAATATAAAAGTTGATTTCTTGACCGCTGCTTAGATGGTGATCTAAGTACAGTTAAACATTGACTTCAATTTTTCTCTATCATGATGTCATTGGACAGGTTACATGCTTCAGTCAATAACTGATGAGGAATCAAACTAAGAACTAGATAGGATCTTGAAGGGTTTAGCTGTTTTTGGCCACAGTTACATGTCTTGGTTATATGGTTGATGCAAGTGATATGTAAGCACAAATTGTATTGTCATTGTTGTTAAGTGCCATTGAGTCGATTCTGACCCATAGTAACCCTGTATAGGGTTTCCAAGAAGCAGCTGGTGAGTTTGAACTACAGACCTTGCAGTCCAAATGACTTTGCAGTCTGACACATTATCCCACAATGCCACACCAGGACTCCACAAATTATATAGTTGTTTCTATATTCACAAATTATGTTGGAATTTCTGGGTAATTGTGAGCTATCATCTAAGAACATACCCGTACCTGGAGAAATGTAACCAATCTCTAATGCTCTCAACATACATAATTGTCTCTCTCAGTGCCATTTCTCTTCTTGTGACCTACATTCTGGTATGCAGGAATAAATATAAACAAGTATTACTGGCCAAACATTTTAAAAAATTTATCAAACAATTGTTAAACCGGATCTAAAATAAAATATACTTTCATAAGTGAAATGACATTGACTATGCTAATTTTCCTCCCCCACTTCTCATTAATTAGAAGGCCCAAAGATCATTCCTTTTAATGATCTTTACCTCCCACAAGTGGTTTCAGCTATTAAACACCCACTCACAGCCTCAAATAAAAATGACTAAATTGGTATTGAATGTGATGATTTTTGAAACTTTTGCTGCTCTGATGTGATTATTTTTGAACCATTTGCTGGTGTGGTTAATGCAAATATACCTCCAACATCAGCTTATGATGAAGTTGTGCTTTAAGTAGCTAAAACTCTCTTGGAATATTGCAGAGAAAGGAATGAAAAGCCTTTAGGAACAGAAATACTTGATTAGACATACCATCAGTATCAGACAATCCCTTATTTGTGTACTCCAAGAAGACCTGAGGCAGAGGTGAGTTTCTATTGATTTGAAGATGCAAGATGTGTATTTGGTTTATATATATATATATATATATCAGCTTAGTGGTCAGGTCTGGAAAGGAGCTTACCCTCAAGATTCAATTTTCAGCCAATCATTGGATTGACATATGGGGGGTGGGAGTACAATAGCACTAGTGAGGAATGATCCTCATAGAATGCTCATTCAAAATCAAAAGGGCAATGTTTACTTAAGGACAAAGTTAAGAAGGAATGAGAAGATGGGTGGGATGGAAATAGGAACCACATGAACGAAGCAGGACCACTTGTTGCCTGGAGGGGATTACAATCATTGAGCTTAAACAAAGTGTATGATTTATTGAATATACAATTGATGATCTTGTCTGCAAACATTCACTCAATTCACAATAAAAGTGAAAAAAAAAAAAAGAGAAAAGATGTGTATTTAGAATAAGCACCATTTTAAGGAAGGGAGCTAAGGTTAAGTGCTCTTGAGTCAGTTCCAACCCATAGTGACCCTGTATAGGGTTTCCTAGGAGTGGCTTGTGAATTTGAATCACTGACCTTGTGGTTCAAACTGATTTTATAGTCCAGCACATTAACCCACAGCACCACACAAGGAAAGGAAGGGAGATGGAAAAGAATTTACAGAGAACGAAGTCTAAGTATGTTACAGGCCTGGCAAAGCCTCTAGAGTGAATATTGTCACTCAGTGTTCCATGTCAAAGGGCATTTGGGACCATTATACTCTGCCCCCTGCTCAGCATCTGGACACAGACTGCCTATGACAGGGCACATCCTGGGGCATAGAGACTCTTTTCACCTAAAACAGATTTTAGAGGAACTGTTTAGCAACTGGAAATAATAAGATTTCTTTCTACATTTTATACCTCCAAAAGTGCCATATCTAGAGTTAGTACATGAAAATGTATTTAATTTATCTAAACATACAGTTCTCATAATATATAACCTGTAGCTAGTTGCTGTTAAGTCATTTTCATCTCATGCAATGTCAGAGTAGAACTGTATTCCACAGGGTTTTCATTGGCTGATTCTTCTCAGAAACAAATTGTCAAACATATATTCTTAAATGCCTCTGGGATGACTCAAACAGCTAATCTTTTGGTTAACAACTGAGCATTTTAATTCTTTATAACACCCAGGTACTCTATTGTGACATACATTGTTGTTATGTACTCAAAGCAGGGAACATAACACAATCCTATGTACAATAGAATGAAGCACTGCGCAATCGTGTACTATCCTCATAATTGTGATTGCGTTTAAGTCCATTGGGGTAGTCACTGTGTAAATCCATTTCACTAAATGCCTTCCTCTTTGTTTTGCTGAACCTCTCTACTTAACCAAACATGTCTTTCTCCAGGATTGGTCCCTCCAAATAACGTGTCCAAAGAAAATCCCACCATCTCTGCTTTCAAGAAATCATTGTTCTTCTGGAAGTCCATGATATTTTCAATATTTTTCACCAACTCCATAATTGAAAGGTATCAGTTCTTCTTTGATCTTCCTCATCCATTCATTGTCCAATTATCATAGGCATACATGGCAATTTAAAATAATATGGCTTGGGTTTGGCAAACCTTAGTCCTCAGAGTAATGTCTGTACTTTTTAACATTCTTTAAATAAATCTTTTGCAGCAGATTTACCCAATGCATATGCATCATTTGATTTCTTGACTGCTACTTCCATAAGCATTGATTCTGGATCCAATTAAAATACAATCATTAGCAACTTCAATCTTTACTATATTTATCATTATGTTTTATATTGTTCTAGTTATGAATTTCTGTTTAACTTACATTGAGATGTAATACCTATTGAAGGCTACAGTTGTCTTTGCTTTCATCTATTTCAAGTCCTCTTTGCTTTCAGTGAGCAAGGTTGTATCATCTGCATATTGCATATTGCTAATGGGCCTTCCATCAATTATGACATAAAAATTATGAAATCCTTATTTTGATTGATTAATGACTCTTCCTTGGCCATGCTTGATCAATGCTAGGAACCATGTGTTACCCTTGGACTTGCATCAGTGCAAGCATTTTGGATTTTTAAGAGTCCAAAGGGGAAGGAGTAATGAAGAGAGAAAAATATCCTGTGAAGATTTGAACCAGATCAGGCTCATGCTATATAAATACACTTCAGAGATATTGTGGGTATATTCCAGACTACCACAATGAAACAAATATTATAATAAAGGAAGCCACATTGATTTCTTGGTTTCTCATTGCATATAAAGGCTATGAGTATAATACTCTGTGAAATATCTACTAAGTGTACAATATCAACGTGAAAAAGTTTGAACTATGAGAATTTCTGAAATAAATGTAACACGGAGATACAAAATGAGCACATGCTGTTGAAAATATAGTGTCAATAGATTTTCAAGGCAGTATAACTACAAACCTGCAATCTGTTAAAAAAAAAAAAGAAAGAAAGAAAGAAAGAAAGCATAATCTAGGAAGCACAATAAAGTTAAATGCAATCAAATAAAGTGTGTCTGTACCTTTCCAAGCTTTGAATCATACTTTTGAGCTGTAATCTTTAATTCCTTCAAGAGCTCAAATATCCATGGTTTAGAAGCCTTAAACTCTTTCTGGCATTTGGCCAACATAAATTTGTAGTTCTAATCTATAAAATTGAAAAGTAGCGATGGAATGGGTCAGAAAGGAGTAAATGGTTCCCTTCTTTTAGATCTTTAACTAGATTATCTGTAATTAAAGAGAATATGAATCTCTAGCAGACACTTTAATAAATTACTGGACTCCACAATTTCTCTAAGCACTACTTCTCTAAGAATCCTCTGCTAATATGTCACATTTGCTAAAACTTTCAACTCTAGGTATATTTGCTCTTCTGAGAACACTATATCTCTGCTTGTCAGCCAGCTAGATAGTCTAAATGAATTATAAAGGTTAAAGATGGCTTTGTCTTTCCTCCTTTAGGCTGAGAGAACAAGAAGTGAAATAAGTAGAATTATGACCCCTCTCAGTTAATTTCTTTTTCCTCTTTAAACAGTTGCCTGTGAATATCTTCCAGTGCTCATGACAAACTACCAAAGATATAATATAAGGTGTGAAGAGCGGTAATAACTTCCAGGAGGACCTCTGAAAGCTGCAGTCTGCCAGATATAGATGGTTTATAAGTGTTGGGTTTTAAGAGTGTCCTCCTGGTCATGTGTCCATAATGAACAGAAGACTAGACTGTAGTCCAAAGCATCATGTTTTGTGAAGTTATAGGTCAGATAAATGAACTTCAGCAGTTCAATCCAAGCCACTTAGTTACTTTGAAATGATTACTATATGACCAAGTTGGTGATACTTTGTTCCAAAGATCTATTATACATAAGATAATGTGTTTGTGAAGTAGTTGTGAAAAGTTTAGGAATGAATAGCAGCTAGAGCATCATTTGGAAATAAAAAGCTGGTAGCTCAAACTCAACAGCCACTCTTACTGTTGTTGTTAGGTGCAAGTGAGTCAGTATTGACTCATAGTGACCTTTTGCACAACAGAAAGAAACACTGCCCCATCCTGTACCAACATCACCATCATCACTATGTTAGAGCCCATTGCTGCTGTGACTGTGCCAATCCCTCTACTGGGGGTCTTTCTCTATTTCAGTGTTTTACTTAAATTTGGTCAAAATTCATATTATTTTGCTTAGTCACAAAAATTCTGATACATTAGGAGTCCAAAATTATTTTGATGTAGCTGGGCATGCTCAGTTAACTGAGAAACATCACTTAATATTGAGTGCTCCTTATGCTGCATCTATATAGACTCCTGCAATTGAGGAGAAAGATTAATCTCTTCATCAAAGCTGCAGATTAATACATTCTACTCATTTCTGTATAATTTCACTAAATTCCTCCCACTTCAAAATCAGTAAATACATTTGTAACCTCTATGGATAACATACTGGAGGCATTGTAGGATAAGCACTGGACTGCTCACCCCAAGATCAGAAGTTTAAACCTACCGGCTGCTCCTCAGAAGAAATATGAAGTTTTCTGCTCCTGTTTTATGGCCTCAGACTCCTGCAGAACCTTTGTAGTGTATAAGACCTTAGGTGGAATCCTGAGCCCCATCCAGAACTTTCTGAGGTGGAACATTCCCACTTGAAAAGACAAGCAGACCAGCCTGGAGAAGCTAGAGGATCAGAAGATAGTCTTCAAAGAAAGAGCAGTAGGAAACATCCAAAACAAAAATGGCAAGTAGTTTGCTGGGGAGCGATCAAAGCAAGCAATCAAGTTCCTTCAGGACAAACCCTCCTCCAAGACTGAAACTCAAGGGAAACACATGAGTAGGCATGTAAGCTTGTTGGTGACCATGTTGGTCTACTGGTGAATGGAAGTGGGATAAAGACAGCAAAGAAGATATGGGCTGAGTTTGACCACGTTCCATAGACTCCCAACGACTTAGAGATGAGAGAGAGAAGAGGAAGGGCTAGTTGGCCCCAAGTGTGGGGACACCTGGGGACACTTGAGCCCCTGGACAAGGACATAGTCACGGAGGGCTAGAGCTGAAAGTGAAGTGTTCAGCTGATATGAAGTGAAGGGAGATGCATGAAAACACCCATTCAACCTAGCTTCGATGGCTTAAAACTAGACTAGAGGATGACCAAAAAAAAAAAAAGTTGATAAAAGAAATGTGTAAATTGCTACAATTTGATGAACTTGACCTATACTTATGAATGATGTAGTAGCTAAAAGTAACAACTGAGAGGGAATGGAAGGAGTCTTCACATCAAGGATCAATGCTATCCCTTCTGTATTCAGGCTTTATAGGGATGGGTAACTTAGACATTTGCTACCTCAAATTGTGGCAGGGGAGGAGGGCTTTAAAAGCACAAAGTGACTGGCTTACAAGTTTTCAAGAGGGAGTTTAGTTTCAGAGTGTGCAGGGGAAGGTATAATCCCCACTGAATAGTTTTCATCTTGTCTAGATGGGTCTGTTGAAAGGAGATGGGGAAAGATTCTTATGATTCAATAGTGAGTAATTGTTATGATTGTGATTGTTACAACTGTAAAGGTAGAAGTTTTGTAACAAAAAGAGGGAAGTAGTTAATCTTACAGTCCAAGAACAGAGGACCCTAGGACAATCAAGGGAGAAGAACACAAGCTGAATGTGGGACCCTATCCAGAAAAGTAGTGACATCAGAGATGGAAGCAAAGATGAAGACAGAGAGATAGAGCAGCTGAAGGCTCTAGACTAATGGAAAAATAAAGGCTGTGTGCTGGGTGCCAGGAGGCATGCTTGCAGAATGTGTCCTTTCCTTTGGTTGGTTAAGTGATTATATATTCCTGAGTGATTTTGTGTACATTCCCCTATCCCCTCCCCACCCCCCAAAAAAAAATTCCCAGAGGGAATAGAAGCAAATACTGTTGAATGATGATGTACAGAGGAGACTATAATCATTGCAATGAAATTATAAGTGTAAAACCAATGTTCTCCCATGTAAACTATCGCTCAATTCACAATAAAAACTTTAAAAAAGCCTTACAGACTCAGAAATCCTATACAGGTTCACTATGAGTTGAGCTGACTTGACAGTAGCCGACAACAACAATAATATGGATGATACTGACTAGACCATGGTAAACATTTTTTTAGTAATAAATAAGGCATTGAGCATATATACTTTATAAATAGCATAATCTTAATAAAAAAAATTATCTCACTCTTATACTAGGTATGACATTAACTTCAGAGTTACGTACCAGAGAACTTAACCATATTTCTCTCCACTCCCTCCTTCAATGGTGGTATAATATTTACGAATTAGAGAAACTAGATGTTAGTAAGCTTTCAGAGGTTCCATCATTTTTTGAATCTTAATACATACATTACTAATCTCTCTATTTTATTCCTTGTCATAGAACAACATGAACCTGATATTATAAAGTTAACACTGTTAAGTGCCTTCGAGTTGGTTCTGACTCATAGCAGTCCTGTACAGAATTTCTGAGGAGAGGCTGGTAAATTTGAACTGTGACCTTGGATTCAAACTGAAGTTGAGATTGAGTGCTTATCCTACAGTACCACACCATGTTTCCATGTTTCCATAACCTATTAACATTAATAAATTATTAATAGAAAAGCAAAATAAGTGTTATATCCCTCCACTCAACTTAGTGAAGTTCTCTAGCTGTGTTGCCTCTATGACTTTCAAACCATATCTTCAACACATTCTTTATATAATAAGAGTTTCAAAAAAATTTGGGGGGACTTTGAACTGAATTCTGATCTTTACATCACCCTTTGTTTGTCAAATTACTGGCAATATGTGAGAAATATCACCAAAACAGAATTTATCTAAATTGTTCTAGTTCTTTTACTTTAGTTACCAAACAGAATTAATGAAAACTGTTAAATGAAGATGGAAAAGTTTGCGAGAACTGCTTATTGAAAGATAAAACTCATAAAATAACAACTATCATTATTGAAGTTGAATAGGTACAAATGCCCAATAGTCTGAAAGAAATTTTATTTGGAGTCCTTATTTAAATATATTTATTTCTCAATATGTTAATACTTCAGTCATACATAATCCTGCAGTGACTTTGTGCACCCTTAAGTGACTCATACTTTTTACCATGAGGAAAGAGAAAAATCGACATAGACAAAGGAGTGTACAGAAGAAGAAGAATTTGCTATTATTTGAGAACCTGCAGAAATTGTTATGCTATTTTATTTATCAAATGTCTACAATAATATATTTAGAATAAATAGAACTTTCTTAATCTCTTTATCAATTTTTAATACCTAGCATAGATGCTGAACTCCTTAAGTTAAAAATATATATTTATGATAGTCATACTTGAATCATTTATTTTTATTCTGCAGCTCTTGTTTTGTTATATTGCTATAAGATAAATATTTTATCTTTTGGAGTAGGAATCTGTTTCAAACAGATGAGCAGTCTTCGTTGGTCCTACAACAGAATGTAGGACCAACAGAGGAGAAAACAATATAAAGAAGGGACATTGCAATTCTGACAACAAACACAGAATTTTATTAGAAGAAAGAAAACAATCATTTTTGTAATGGTAAAAATACAGACTCATAGCAGAGTTGAGTTTGATAGTGTTAAGAAGTTAAATATCAACCTATTTGGATTTCATTGCATCTCAGTCTCTGTTATTTCTCCAGTTCAGCTCAGATTTAGAGGGCACGCAGCTGGAAAGAAAACAGAAATGTGACTGTGGAGTTAATATTCAGCAGATGTGGAGGGTGCACAGTACTATGAAAGGGGAGCAAAGGAAGAATTTGAAACAATTCTATTAAATATGTGCTTAGACTGAGTCTATCCAGCATAGAGAGTTTACAGTTGTATAAGTTACTGGCAGGATAAAACTGATCAAACCAGGTAGTTCATACCATGTAGATGTTGCTCTTTCTATGGTATTCTCTAATATTCTATATATTTGCTTCTGTTTGCTTTTTTTTAAAATTTTTCTTCTTTATTTACTAGTTTTTATTTACTCTTTCAAGTTTAAGTAACTAATTAGATGTTCTGAAAATCCACTAAATTACTACATTTAGTGGATTGTCAGAACAAATGATTGTTGTTGTTAAGTGCCGTAAGTTGATTTTGACTCATAATGGCCCTGTATAGGATTTCAGAAGAGCAATTGGTGAATTTGAACCACTGACTTATGTTAAATTTCTTGATTGACAATATTACTGCTAATTCAAGAGCTTACTGAATATTTTATTTCTTTTACCCTGCATTTCTTTCGGCATTTAAAAGTTTAATAGTTACAGTATGTCATCTAATTGCCCCAAAATACAATTGTTTGAACACTTGTGATCTTATACCAAAATAAGAAACACGGAATGGACTAAAACAAAGCCTGTAAAATTAGAAATGTATAGTCTATGAGTACACCATTTGTTGTTCTTAGATGCCATCGAGTTGGTACCAACTCATAGGAACCTTATGCACAGCAGAACGAAACACTGCCTGATCCTGGGCCAACCTCACTACTGTTGCCACGTTTCAGAATCCATTGATGCTGCCTCTTTGCCAATCCATCTTGTTGGGGATCTTCCTCTTTTTCTCTGACCCTCCACCTTACCAAACATGATATCCTTCTCCAGCAACTGGTCCCTCCTGACAATATGTCTGAAGTATGAGAGATGAAGTTTGGCCACCTTGGCCTCCAAGGAGCACTCTGGTTGCACTTCTTCGAAAACAGATCTATTGGTCCTTTTGGCAGCCTATGGCACTTTCAATATTCTTCTCTAACACCATAACTCAAAAGCATCAATTCTTCTACAGGCTTCGTTAATACTTAATTGAAAATGTCATTTTTTTTATTGACAAAACTTTTAGAATTTATTTATTTTGGAAAATTAGAGTGATTGCAATGCATTTGAAAAAGTAATTTCTGCTGTTAGGTACCACAGAGTTGGTTCTGACTCATAGCAATCCTATGCACAACAGAACGAAATACTGCTCAGTCTTGCTTCATCCTCACATTTGTTGTTACATTTAAATCCATCATTGATGTCACTTTGTTAATCTATCTGGTTTGGGGTGTTCCTCTTTTTAAACTGTCCCTGCATTTTATCAAGCATGATGTCCATCTCCAGGGATAGGTCCCTACTGATAATATGTCCAAAGTATGAGAGATGAACTATTACCATCCTAGCTTCTAAGAACCATTCTTTCTGTACTTTTTCCAGCAAAGATTTGCCTGTTCTAGCAGTCCATGGTAATTTTAATATTCTTCTCCAATTCCATAATTCAAATGCATTGATTCTTATATGGTCTTCCTTATTTATTTTCCAATTTTAATAAGCATATGAGACAATTGAAAGTATCATTATTTGGGTTAGGCACACCTTAGTCCTTAAACTGACTTCTTTGCCTTTTAGCACCTTAAAGAGATCTTTTGCAGCATATTTGCCTAATACAATAAGTCATTTGTCTTCTTGACTGCTTCTTCCAAGAGTGTTGATTGTGGAGCCAAGCAAAATGTAGTCTTTGATGACTTCAATTTTTTTTTTCCATTTATCATGATGTTGTTTATTGTTCCAGTGATGAGGATTTATTTATTTATTTATTTTTACATTGAGATGCAACTCGTACTGAAGACTGTGGTCTTTAACCTTCATCAGTAAATATTTCAAATCCTGTCCATTTTCAGGAAGCAAGGTTGTATCATCTGCATATTTCAGATTGTTAATGAGTCTTCTTCCAATCCTTATGCCATGTTATTCTTCAGATAGTACAAATTCTGGGATTATTTGTTCAGTATGCAGTTTGAATAAGTATGATGAAAGGGTACAACCCTGACACACACCTTTCCTGATTTTAAACCATACAGTATCTACTGTTTCTGGTCTATTGACTAGCTCTTGGTCTATGTACAGATTCCTTATGACCAAAGTATGACAAACTGACAGATGAGTGGCAGACTCCTAGAAATAGACTCAGAAATTAAAGCAGGAATAAAAAAACAGATATTAATATACTAATGTTTATTCCAGCACAGCATTATTTATAATAGCTGAAATATGCAAACAGCCTGAAAACCCATAAACAAATTGATGGATAAACAGAATGTGGTATGCAAATATTTTATGCAGACATAACTCTACTTACTGAAAATGTAGAAAACTTGATGCACTTACTGATGAAATTAAAAAAAAAAAAAAACTGTATCCTTCAGTATGGATTGCACTTGAATGTAAAGAAAATGATCAACCTCACAACTGGACAAATAAGTAACTTCTTCCTAAATCGAGAAAAGAATGAAGCTGTGAAATATTTCCTTTTAGTTTGGATCCATAACCAACACTCATGAAAATAGCTGTCAGTGGGCAAATATGCTTTAACGCTTCCAAGTGTTAAAGATCAAAGATGTCACATTGAGGATAGGGTTGTTGTTGTTGTTGTTAGTTGCCATTGAGTTGGTATCAACCCTTAGAGACCTTATGCACAGCAGAACGAAACACTGCCTGATTCTGGGTCAACCTCACTACTGTTGCCATGCTTGAGTCCATTGATGCTGCCACTTGACCAATCCATCTCATTGGGGGTCTTCCTCTTTTTATCTGACCCTTCACCTTACTAAACATGATATCCTTCTCCAGTGACTGGTCCCTCCTGACAATTTGTCTGAAGTATGAGAGACAAAGTTTGACCATCTTGGCCTCTAAGGAGCACTCTGGGTGCACTTCTTCCAAAACGGATCTATTGGTTGTTTTGGCAACCCATGGCACTTTCAATATTCTCCTCCAACACCATAACTCAAAGGCATCAATTCTTCTATGGATACGGTAGGCCTGAACAAAGCCATGGTATTCTCAATTGCCTCTTATGAGAGGTGATAATTTGTCAATGAATGAGGAAGACCAGAGAAAAACTGATGTGATGTACTTGAATGATGGTGTTGGCAAAGAATAGAGAACATGCCATGGACATCCAGAAGAATAAACAAATCTGTTTTGAAAGAAGTATAGCCAGATTCCTTTTTGGAAGAAGGGATGGTGAGACTTTGTCTCTCATACTTTAGACATATTTTCAGGAAGGACCAATCCCTAGAAAAAGATATCATGCTTGACAAATTGGAGAGTCAGTGACAACGAGAAAGACTGTCAATGAGATGAATTGACACAGTTACTTTAATAATAGCCTCAAACATAACAAAAATAGTGAAGATGGCTCAGGACTGGTCAGTGTTTCATTCTGTGGTGTATAGTTTGTAAAAAGTTAGAATCATCTTGAGAGCACCTGAAAACTACAACAGCAATCTGAGATATCCAGATCAGGCAAGTTTATAAAGTCCCAAGTTTATTAGTGATTTTAGGAGCAGACAGGAAAGAGTGGAATGGAAGACTCAATGCTTAGGGGACACTGAGCTTCTGGGATAGAATAATGATGATAGTTAAAAAACAAATTAATATCACTATATTGTACATATTTGTAATATAGAAATGGAAGATGTTTTATGACATATGCACTTCTCAAAATAAAAGACTGATATTTAATTATAAGAGGATAAAATATTCCTCTGGATCCATGTCTTACTAAAACAAGTATCAATGACAGCTTCATATATGACACAGGTTTAGGAATTATTACATTAAAAAAATTAAAATAATTCTGATTAATATGGTAAGAGTTCTGATAGAAAAAAACAGACAACATACATGTGCAGATTGGTACTGTAAGCAGACAGATGGAAACTAACAAGAATAAAAAGTAAATGCTAGAAATTGAAAATCTGTAATAGAAATGAAGATAAGTTTCAGTGGTCTTTTTAGTACATTGGAGTCCTGGTTTGGTGCTGTGGGCTAATGCGCTGTACTGCAAAGTCATTTGAACCACAAAATCGGTGGTTCAAGCTCACCAGCTGCTCCTTGGGAACCCTATACAGGGCCGCTATGGGTTGGAACCGACTCAACAGCACTCAACAACAACAACAACATTAGTAGTTTAGACATTGGCAGACAATGACCTTGCAGATGGGCGAATAGAAACTACTCAAATCCAAATGCAAAGAAAAAAAATATATATATATATGAAAAAAGGACACAATACTCAAGAACTGTGAGACCATTTTAAAAGGTGCAACATACACGTAATTCAAATCCTGGAGCAAAAAGAGAGAACAGAGCATGTTAAAAAAAAAAAAAAAAAGTAATAATTGCTCAGAACTTTCCAATATTAATGATAATAGTCAACAAACTGTAGATTCCACAAAGCTCAGAGTATAAAAAAATCAGAAAATACAAAATAATTAGCACATGAATATATAAACTGCATAAAACCATAGACAGGAGAAGATGTTGAAAAAGCAAGAAAGTGAAAAAGCACTTTATATTTAGAGGAACAAAGATAAGAACTACAATGTTGTTGTTAAGTGCCGTCAAGTTGGTTCCAACACATTGCTGCTCCCAGGAGCAGCTTGTGAGCTTGAACCACAGACCATGCAGGTCAAACTGCTTTACAGTCTGGCACATTAACCCACAGTACCACACCAGAACTACAATAGACAGAACATAAAGTGCATAATTTAAATCAGATGAAACAGAAAGAGAAAGGGGGAAAAAAAAAATCCAAAAACCCACTAAAACAAAAAGAACAAATGCAATTGTTAGAAACGTTACAAATACAAAATATATTAATCCAACAATATAAATAATCACTAAGTATTGATGATCTGAATACACCAATTAAAACATAGAAATCGTCAGAGTGAATAAAATACAAAACAAATAAAGAAACAAAACTCAGTAACAACCTATATGTTATATACAAGAAACATACAGCATAATTATATTAATCAATAGAAAATTATATTAATTTTTTTATACAAAGCAAAACACAGAAGAAGGAAAATAATCAAGGATAAAGATCGAACTTGCATGATAATAAAGGAGCTGTTTAACCAGGCATATTGGTAAATAATTGTATGCACCTTGTTGTTAAGTACCATCAAGTCGGTTCTGACCCATAGCGACTCTGTACAGGGTTGCCAAGGAGCACTTGTTGAGCTTGAACCGCCGACTTTGCAATTCAAATGGCTTTGCAGTCTGGCACATTAACCCACAGTGCCACACCAGGACTCCTTACAACAGCTTAAAATATATTAGGACAAATGTTAGAACAGCAAAGAGAAATATTACAGATGGAAAGTTTAAAATCTCTCTTTCAGTAGAAAGTCACTATTGATCATTATGATCCAATTGTTATTTACAGAAGACTGCATTCCTGGTGTGGCAGGGGTTTTGTTGTGGAGCTGGCATGCAAAGTCAGTTTGAACCACAATGTGGCTGATTCAAGCTCAACAGCAGCTCCTTGGAGAGCCTATACAGGGTTACTATGGGTCGGAACTAACTCAACGGAACTTAACAACAAATTCAACAGCCACAAGTTCGATTTGAACTACAAGGTCAGGGGTTCAAAATCACCAGTCACTCCTTGGAAACCCTATACAGGGTCGCTATGAATTGGAACTGAATTGATGGCACTTAACAGCAACAACATTCAATAGCAGCAGAATATATATTTTTCTAAATTTAAATGGAACGTTTACCACATAGACTACATTCTGGACAGGAAAATGAATGTATTTCAAAGAATATAAATCATATAGCATGTGTTTTAAAACAACAATGGAATTAAATTTAAAATAAATAATATGTTAGCTGGAGAATTTCAAATATTTGGAGATTAAGCATTACAGTTATATATAACAAATGAGTTAAAGAAGTCTCAAGGGACACTGAGACATTTTTTTTTACAGGTACTGGTCCCTTCTGACAACATTCCCAAAGTATGATAGGCAAAATCTTGTCATCCTGGTTACTTATTTATTTAAGTTTTTATTGTGAATTATGTGTAAGTTTACATGGGAGAACATTATCCATTAGCATTCATCCTATCTTATTTCATTTCATTGCAATGATTTTAAGCCCCTGCATGCATCATCAAACAACCAAAGGGTACATCTCACATTCCTGCCCCCACTGCTGGCCAGCACTCAGCCCCTCTCCCTTCCTGAGTCCAACGTCCCCAGCCACTGCTTCTCTTCAGGCCATCAACTCTGCCTCCATTGTTGGTGACACTGCCTACCTGGACAGGGTCCAGCACTTCACTTTTCTCCCTCCCTTGCTGTTTCCAGGGATCTCTGCTTCTAGACTAGAAAATCAGCCACCCACCCCCCTTTTGTTATAAAACATTTACACTTACCTTTCCAACACTCACTGTCAGACCTGATAGCAATCATTCTCTATTGAACCACACCTTTTATCAACCGCATGCAGACAGGTTGGAAACAATTCAGTGGAGGTTCTACCTTTCCTGTACCCTCTGAAACTAGGTTCCCTATTGAAAGCTTGTAAACCAGTTCACTTCTTGCCTTTGTAGCCCCCCATTTTGGCTAACCAATGTCTAGGTTCCCAATCCTTGTTGGCTCTGTGTACCAAGGGGGTGGGAATGATCCTCACTGTAGAGATTTGTTCTCTCCTTTGTCATACTGCATCCACAAGCACAGGTCAAGTTCATCCAATTGTAGTGGGTTACTCTTGTTTTTTCCCCCTCTTCTTTCTTCCTTTAGTCGTGTTTTGATCATCCAGCCATTGATGCCAGGTCAAATGGGTACTATCTGCAAGTATGAATATTTTTGTACATCTCCCCTCACTTCATGTCATCTGGACACTTCACACTCTGCTATAGTCCTCTGGGGCCATGTCCCTGCCCCTGGGTCCAGGAGTCCCCCAGGTCTCGTCAAACTGCTGGTTAGCCAGGTCTCAATCCAGGTTAATAGGAGTCTATTGAATGTGGTTGGACTTAGCTCACAACTTCATTGTTGTTTTACCCTGACTTCCCCTTATTGGTGACCAATGTTGAGTTTCAGTCTTGGAAGGGGGTTTGCCTTGAGGAGACCTGACCACTTGCCTTGAGGACTCCCAGGGGACCA
>NW_006408638.1:9558515-9559780 GCF_000296735.1 Chrysochloris asiatica | reverse complement strand
TTTAGCCCATGTAAACCTGCCTAGCTATTCTCCCATCCACCTGGTTTTTCCTTTCCCCTTCCCTTTCTAGTGTGTGTACCCCACCCCCCGCCACAAGCACCCAAACTATCCTGTGTCTATTCCCTACCTTGTGTTCTACTATCCTGTGTTTAATCCCTACACTGTGCTCTACCTTCTTCTACCCACCTCACCTCGTTTCATACACCCTAGTAACCAACAAAAAAAAATTGTTTTTCCCCTTTAAGTGTGGGTGTTTTTTCTTTATCTTTTACAATAATGGTCCTATACCATATTTCTCCTTTTGTGACTGACTGATTTCATGCAGCATAATATCCTCAAGGTTCATCCATGTTATGTGGTGACTTGCAGCTTCCTTATTATTCTTCAGGGTAGCATAATATTCCATTGTGTGTATGTACCAAAGTTTGTTTATCAATTTTTCCATTGATGGGCACTTAGGCTGTCTCCATCTTTTTGCTATTGTACATAGTGCTGCTATGAACATTGGTGTGCATGTTTCTACTCATGTTATGGCTCGTATTTCTTGTGGATAAATACCAAGTAGAGGAATTGCTGGGTCATCAGGTATCTCTATTTCCAACCTTCTGAGAAAGTGCCATATTATTTTCGAGAGTAGTTGGAACACTTTGCAATTCCCCAAGCAATGTAGGAGGGTCCCAGTCTCTCCACACCCTTGCCATCATTTATTGTTTCTACTTTTATGATGTTTGCTATTATTGTTGGTGTGAGATGATATCTCATTGTTGTTTTGATTTATATCTTTCTAATGGCTAGTGATTGTGAACATTTCTTGATATGTTTTCTTGGCTGCCCGGATCTCCTCCTTGGTGAAGTGTCTTTTCATATCTTGTGCACATTTTTAAATTGGGTTATTTGTCTTTTTCTTGTAAAGATGTTGTAGGATCTTATATATTTTGGAAATTATTTTCTTGTCTGCTGTGGCATTACAAAAGATTTTTTTCCCATTCTGTGGGCTCCCTTTTTTACTGTTTTGATGAAGTCTTTTGTTGCACATAAGTTTTAAAAAATTTTAGTATGTCCCATTGATCTATTTTGTCCACTATTATTTATATAATTTTCAGTATGTTTGGTAGTCTATGTATGCCCTGTATTAAAATCCTCATATTTGTCCCTATTTTTTCATTGATGGCCTTCATAATTCTGTGATTCACATTTAGGTCTTTAATCCATGCTGAGTTGGTATTTGTATACGGCATTAGGTGAAGGTCTTGTTTCAATCTTTT
>NW_006408638.1:9529721-9532255 GCF_000296735.1 Chrysochloris asiatica | reverse complement strand
TTGGAACAGACTTGAAAGCACTTAATATCAACAACAACAATATGCATGTGTACTTCTGGTGTGATGCTGTAGGATCATGTAGGACTATGAATCACAAGGTCATCAGTTCAAACTCACAAGCTGCTCCTCAGAAACCTTATATAGGGTTGGTATGAGTCGGAACAAACTTGAAGGCACCAAAAAAACAATAGCAGTATGCATGTGGGAATACTAGTATGGCCTTGTAGGAAAAGCACTGGACTGCAATTTTGATTTCAACAGCAAGGTTAGAAGTTCAAACTCACCAGCTTCTAATTTGAAATACTATAGAGCATCTCTATGAGTCAGAACCAACTCAGTGACACTAAAAAACAACAAATACAATGTATATGTGAGTTCTGGTGTGCAGGATAAGCACTGGATCTCAAGGTCAGTTTGAACAGCAAACCAGTTGCTCCTTGGAAACCGTATAAAAGGGCCACTGTGAGCCAGAAATGATCATAGAGCATTTAACAACCACAGAAATGTTAAGTGCTGTTGAGTTGATTCTGAAATCGTAACGACCCTGTATAGGGCTTTCAAGGAACATCTGGTGAGTTTGATCCACCGACCTTGTGGTTCAAACTGACTTTGCAGTTCAGTGTTTGTCCTATAGCACCACACTAGTACTCCTAAGAATATCAATATGCGTGTGGAAGTTGGACAAGGAATAAGGAAGACTATAGAAGAATTGATGCATTTGAATTATGGTTTTGGAGAGGAATATTAAAAGTAATATGGATTACCAAAGAACAAACACATTTTTGTTGGAATAAATACAGCCAGAATGCTCCTTAGAAACCAGGACAGTGAGACTTTGTATCTCATATTATTATTTTTTCTTTTTAAATATGGAATGCTTCATGAATTTGCGTATCACCCTTGCGTAGGGCCCATGCTAATCTTCTCTGTGTCATTCCAGTTTTAGTATATGTGCTGCCGAAGCGAGCACTCTCATACTTTTCTACAAGATATGTTTCAGGAGGAACCAGTCCCTGGAGAAGGACATTGTGCTTGGTGAAATGGAGGGACAGAGATAAAGAGGATGGCCCCAATGAGATGGATTGACACATGGCAGTAGCAGTAGGCTCAGGTACAACAAATATAAAGATATAGCTGGACCAGGCAGTGTTTCATTCTGTTGTGCACTGGGTAGCTATGAGTTGCAAGTGACTTGAAGGCACCTAGCAACAGCTATTGGAGTCCTGGTGTGACACTGCGGGTTAATGTGCTGGAACGCAATGTCAATTTGAACTGCAAGGTAGGTAGTTCAAACCCACCAGCCACTTCTCAGAAAACCATATACAGGGTCACTATGGGTCGGAACCAACTCGATGGCACTTAACAACACCAATAACTATAAATTTTCCTATAATCAAATTAATCTTACTTATTGCAATACTGTTAAAATGGCTATTTTAAAATATTCTACTGATAACTTTCACAAAATTCAAATTTCATTTTTGAAAAGACATAAAAAATATGTATTTGAATATCTGATTGCCTGGATACTTGAAAAAAGGAATTAGTGAAGTTTTTCTTCTTAAAGGTCAAAAAGAATAACCCACTACCACTGAGTCAATTCTGACTCATAATGACCCATTAGAACAAAATAGAACTCTTTTGCATGATTTCTGAGGCTCAAAATCTTTATGGTATGGAAGCAGGATTTATCTTTCTCCCACAGAGCAGCTGGTAGATTTTAACAGCCTTTAAGGAGCTCTGGTAGCATAGTGGTTACGAATCAGGCTGCGAATCTTAAGGCCAGCAGTTTGAAACTACCAGCCGCTCCAAGGGAGAAAGATGAGGTGTTCTGCTCCCATAAAGATTTACAGCCTCGGAAACCCTGTACAGGGTTGTTATGGGTCGGAACCGACTCGATGGCACTTAACAACAACAACATATTGTTTAGTAGTCGAGAGATCCTCTTTGTTTTAGGAACATATAATAAATAGTCTCACTTTTCCTGTCATTTTTGTTTGTTTTTGTGTTGTTTTAATAATCCTTTAAAATTATAATAAAAAATTGAACCCAAAGCATCTTCACCTCCAGGGCATAGAAGAACAGGTTTATGGGTCAGATTTGTCTTTCATTTTAAATCAATATCTACATGCCACTGACTGATGTATATGATTGCTATTCTGATATTTATCCATCTGCTTAGATTTGTGTAAGATTTTTGTATCATGCAGAAAGGAGAGCTGAAATGAATACTGGTAATGAAGAATGTTTCAACAGTCTGTGATACTAAGGAGACCCCTGGCTTTCATATTTCATCTTTGTTAATTAATCACACAATATCTTTTATTATTCTTTCATCAACTCACATATTTCCCCTAGCAAGTGGCATCCAATTCTATAGTCATTATAATAGCTATATCTCTTAAACCTGATATTATATTGTTGTTGTTGTTAAGTACCATGGAGTCGGTTCCAACTCATAGTGACCCTGTGCAGGGTTTCCAAGGCTATAACCCTTTACAGGAGCAGAATGCCTCATCTTTCTCCCATGGAAC
>NW_006408638.1:9520757-9522802 GCF_000296735.1 Chrysochloris asiatica | reverse complement strand
AAAAGCCAGCATATTAGATAAAGACTGCCATTGTATCATGATTAAAGGGACAGTTGATCAAGATGACATAACCATAATAAATATCCATGCTCCCAATGAAAGAGCACCAAAATATCTAAAACAAACTCTAATAGATTTGAAGAAAGAAATAGACAAATCAACAATAATTGTCGGCAATTTTAATACACCACTTTCAAAAATGGATAGAACAACCAGAAAGAAATTTGACAAAGACACAGAACTAAACAACACAATCAGCCAACTGGACCTCATAGATGTGTACAGAGCATTCAACCCAACAACAGCACAATACACTTTCTTTTCCAGTGCACATGGAACATTCTCCAGAATAGACCATGTCTTAGGCCACAAAATAAACCTCCATAAATTTAAAAATATCAAAATACTACAAAGTATGTTCTCAGACCACAATGCTATCAAATTAGAAATCAACAATAGGAAGGCCCAGGAAATAAAGTCAAATACATGGAAACTGAATAACACCCTGCTGAAAAGCAACTGGGTAGTAGAAGAAATTACACGTGAATTCACAAAGTTCCCAGAAACATATGAGAATGAAAACACAATAGACCAAAATCTTTGGGACATGGTGAAAGTAGTGCTAAGAGGACAATTTATTGCAATAAATACACACAAAAAGGAGAAAGAACCAAAATTAACACATTAACACGGCATCTACAACAATTAGAAACAGACCAACAGAGGGAACCTACAGCCACCAAAAGAAAAGAAATAATAAAGATTAAGGCAGAAATAAATGAAATAGCAAACAGAATACTACAGAAAGAAGCAACAGGACAAGAAGCTGGTTCTTTGAAAAGATTTATAAAATTGACAGATCATTGGCAAATCTTACAAAAGAAAAGAGGAAGAAGACACAAATAACACGCATTAGAAACCACATGGGCGATGTTACAATGGAATCAAAGGAAATCAAAAGGATAATAACAGAAAACTATGAAAACTTGTACTCTAACAAATTTGAAAAGTTATAAGAGATGGATACATTTTTAGAAAAACAGAACCTACCTAAACTTACACAGAATGAAGTAGAAAACCTTAACAGACCCATAGCCAAAGAAGAAATTGATCAGGTCATTAAAAACTCCCAACCAAAAGAATTCTTGCCCAGATGGTATATTCACAAGCAAGGCACAAAAATATAACCAACATAATTGCTCTTACTTCAAAATGTTTCAAATACATTAAAGAGTGAGATATACAGTTTGTGCTACTGAAAGATACAGATACTGCATTGGATAGAATTTTTAAAAACTTTGCGTTTGACTGTTACCAGAGTTAAAACTCTTGTATATTTGGAAGGTATGATGGTTGAGCAAAATAAAACAAAATATATTTCATATATAGTTTTTGTCTATATAGCCTATTGGTGTGCTAGTACACTGTAGGATAAGTACTGTACTGCTAATCACAAGGTCAGCAATTCACTTCCAAGACCTGCTTCATGGGAGAAAGATGAGATTTTCTGCTCCCTTAAAATTTGACAGGCTCCCAAATCCTATGCTATGAGTGAGACTGACTTGAGGTTACCTAACAACAACAAGGATAAATATCATAATATTCCTACAGATATAAATGACTTTACATAGTTCAAAGTAATCTTTTCACTCAAACCATTATTTTGAATTGCACTTCTTTTTTTTCTTTTCTTTTTTTATATCTGGTAAGAAAATATGAATTTTAAAGTTCAAACAATGTTTGAAACTTTATTGCACAAACTGAATAAATATCATATGAAATTTCTGTAAAATAAGATACCAACATAAACTCATCTTACATCGACCATTAATACAATATACAAATTATTTTAGGTTATAATTTGATATATTCATCTGAAGTGTTTTATTTCTTCTCCATTATGTACATACAAGGATATAAAGATGAAGACAATTTAGGTAGCGTAGTGGTTACGAATCGGGCTACGAACCTTAAAGTCAGCGGTTCGAAACTACCAGCTGCTCCGCGGGAGAAAGATGAGGCTTTCTACTCCCGTAAAGATTTAC
>NW_006408638.1:9512698-9513972 GCF_000296735.1 Chrysochloris asiatica | reverse complement strand
TGGAATGGGCATAAATATTGATCTCTTCCAATCAAACATAGCCAAACATATTTCTGGTATTCTCTACTTTCATCCAAGATCCATTGGACATCAGCAATGATATCTCTCGTTCCATGGCCTCTTCTGAATCTGGCTTGTACCTCTGGAAGTTCTCTCTGTATGCTTGCAGCCGTTTCTATATTATCTTTAGTGAAATTTTAATAAATTGGATATGGAAGATATTGTCCTATGATTTTTTGCATTTCATTGGGTCACCTCTCTTTGGAATGAGCACAAATACGATCTCTTTGAATTAGTCGGCCAGGCAGTTGTCTTTCAAATTTCTTGCATAGGTGAGCAAGTGCTTCCTGTGCCACCATACTTTCTTGACAGATTTCAAATTTGATTCAATCAAATCCTGTAACCTTGTTATTTGCCAATTCCTTCAATTCACCTTCAAATTACTCCTTCAGTATCATTGGCTCTTGATCATATGCTACCTCTTGAAACGGTTGAACATCAACAATTTCCTTTAGGTACAGTGACTCTGTGTATTCCTTCCATCTTCTCTTAATGATTTCTGCATCATTCAGTAATTTACCCAGAGAATCTTTCAGTAATGAAAGTCAAGGCTTGAATTTTTTCTTCAATTCCCCCAGCTTGAGACATGCTGAGTGTGTTCTTCCTTTTTGATTTTCTGACTCAAGGTCTTTGCACATTTTGTTGTAATGTTTGACTTTATCTTTTCGAGCTGACCTTTGAAATTTTCTGTTGAGCTCTTGTACCTCTTCATTTCTTACATTTGATTTATCATCTCTACACTTGAGAGCAATTTTCAGTGTCTATTCTGACATCCACTTTGATCTTTTCTTTCTTTCTTGTCTTCTTAATGACTTTTTCCTTTCTTCCTGTATGATATTCTTGATGTCATCCCACAATGCTTCTGGTCTTCGTTCTTTAGTGTTTGATGTATAAAATCTGTTCTTCAGATGATCTCTACATTCAGATGGGATATATTCAAGGTCATATTCTGGCTCTCATGGACTTGTTTTCATTTTCTTCAGCTTCAGCTTGAATTTGCCTATGAGCAATTGTTGGTTTGTTCCACAATCTGCTCCTGTCCTTGCTTTGACTAATAATATGGAACATTTCCATCGTCTTTTTCCACAGATGTAGTTAATTTGATTTCTATGTATTCCATAAGTTGAGGTCCATGTGTATAGTCATCTCTTATGCTGTCTAAAGAAGGTATTTGAAATGAACAAATCATTGATTTTGCAGAATTCTATCATGTG
>NW_006408638.1:9507233-9512317 GCF_000296735.1 Chrysochloris asiatica | reverse complement strand
TTTTTTTTACAAACCATTTGTCTCATATTCACAGTTTAGCTTTTCCTAAGAAAATGAGGGTCTTTTGAGAGTAGAAATATTGATTGGTCTCTAACAGTGTTCTTAGTATCAAGAAGAATATTGGGCACATAAACCAAAACGAAACCTGTTGCCATTGAGTGGATTCTGATTGTTAGTGAGCCTATAGGACACAGTAAAACTGCCCCATAGAGTTTACAAAGCTGTAAACTTTACTCTTAGGAAATCCTATATAGAGTTGCTATGAGCTGGAACTGACTCTTTGGCCTTTAAACACAACAATATTCTTTACAAAAGACTGTCACATCTTTCTATCAGGCAGCAGCTGGTAGCTTAGAACTGCCAAAGTTTCAGTTAGCAGTGGGGTGCTTTAACCATGGTGCCAACAGGGCTCCTTCAGGAAATTCAGTGGATAAAAATAAAGAGCAAGTTATATCCTGTAAACTCACAACTCTCGTGGTGTTCAAACTTTAACAAAAAAGTAAAGAAGCAAAGGTAACCTTTTTCAGTAAAACTTCTCAGAGTATAACTGACAAAAATGATCTTTTTCTCCTCTAAAGTCATTTTTATCCATAAAATTAATATGCTATTTCACAAAAGCCCATCCATTTTGGTAAATATTTCATAAAATATTATCTTTTACTGTATAATTATGAGAAAACAGTATTAGAGTAAATATTAAATACATTTTTATATTCTGGCATGTAGAAAAGCATCTTGCATATTGTAGTCCATCAATAAATGCCATTGGCTGCATGAAACTACAATTATAATCAATGACTACTATACAGAGAATGGAGAAACAGGTAAGTTAAAGAGCAAGATCTTAATAGGTTAAGCACAGTTTGACAAACTACAAGGTCAGTGATTGAAACCCAGCAGCCCCTCCTTGGAAACTATACAATTTCACTTTGATTCAGAACCAACTCAATGGCACTGATAGCATGAACCTACTGACCTAAACAAAATGAAGTCAGTTTATTATTAGTTAAGGATCAGTAAAGCTAAAATGTTTAAGAAAGATCCTTACTTGTTTGTTCCCCTTTCCCAGAAGAGAAGGACATTGCCTAATTGTTCCTTTTTCCTGAAAGATGGAATGTTTGGGAGGGGTATTGCCTGATAGTTCCAAAAGATGCTATCTTAATGTTAAAATAGATTACGTGTACACCCAAATGTAACTTACCCTATATAATGTGCCTGTTCTTCATAATATACAGAATGGTCTTGAGAAGCTATTCTCAACATCCTCCAGACTGCTGGCTTTCTGTTAATAAAGCTTAGATTGGATATTTCCCCATATCTATGATTGACTACAGTGACAGGTGGCAAGCCCTCATTTCAGTTTGGCAACATTTCTGGTGATCACGAAGGGACTTCACAGACTTCTCCGGTAAGTAGTATTATTAGTAAAGGAACCTGGTCTCCTTTATGGGTGATATTGCTTGCTGGGGCCCCACTGGCTACCTGGACAGGTGAGCCCAGAAGCACAGTAACTGAACATTCCAAGCAGCGCTGCCAAGAATCTTTTTCTTGGGGTGTCTTTGGCCCTGTGTCTCCTGCACTCACCATCTCCTTCACTTTTGAGATCATCCATGCTTTATTCTGGGTGTGCATATTGTGACACGGTAAGTGGGAAGTAATTTCCTAAAAACATTCCTTCAATTTCTGTTAAGGCTAACCTCTGTATCTGAAAAATGGGAGCACTGGCCTCAATCCCAAAGAAAAGCCCTGTAGGCCATAATTCTGTCTTACTGATATTTGTGTTGCTACCCTCCTATGACATCAAAGGAAATGGTATTTTACTGTAATACAGCTTGGCCAATGTACAATCTAGATTATGGGGGCGGGGGGGATAACCTTTGAATGGAAAGTTAAATTATTATACCATCTTATAGCTTGAATTATTCAACTGTTGTGTTTGATCATCTATTTGTTTGTAAAATTTGTTTTTATTTTTGTCCTATATTTATGTTTGGTCGTAGTAATTATGTGCCATGGAGTTGGTTCCTACTCATAGTGGCCCTGTATAGGGTTTCTAAGGCTATAAATCTTTGTGGGAGCAGAAAGCCTAGTCTTTCTCCCATGGACCAGCTGGTGGTTTCAAACTGCTGACACTGAGGTTGGGAGCCTGATTCGTGGCCACTACACTACTAGAGCTTCTTATATTGAAACTGAAAACAACCTGAGTATGTAAGTTATAGAGCATATACATACTATAATGCATTCATACTGTCAATATGAAAGCCATATAGAGGAAAAATAAATACAGATGAGTGTTAGGTGAAAATAGAGTTCTAACCAGACCTGTATGTGAGTATACAAAAAGATGAATGATTGCTTTTTTTGTGAACTGTAGCTTTTGATTATAGAATTGTTTTATTACAACTCCCAGTGCACCAGCAGCTGCTAACAGGGAAAATTATAGCCTGACCTAGTGAACCTGTCCTACCATATTCAGTCACTGACGAAAGCAGTTTGGAAGTGATTTCTCTATACCATACTCTTCAAGGGATCCATTTCAGTTGAGGGCTACCTGGAACAGAGGCAGGGTAATAGCCCCTCTGCAGATGCCCACAGTATTGAATACAGATGGGCAAGCTGAAAGATATTACTGGGCACATATTCCTTTCACTACCTTGGACTCATTAAATAGGAAAAAATAAAATCCTTCCTATTGAGATGCTGGTAAGTGCCATTGGGTCAGTTCTGACTTATGATGACCTTGTGTGGGGTTTCTGAGGAGTGACTGGTGAGCTTCGACCACTGACCTTGCAGTTCAGATGAACTTTGTGGTCCAGTGCATTGTCTCACAGTGCCACACCCAGATGACACAACCAAAATGATAAATTTAATAACCATTATTTTTGCTACTCATAATCCTAATAGGACACATATTCAGGCTTCGTTGACTATGCTCCTGTACAGCGATGAAAGAAGGCTGGTCTGAGATAAGGCACAGGACAAAATGACATACATCCATGGAGAAAAACTGGAACCGGACCTTGGCCCCAGTCAAGGCAATTCCTCTAAAAGGTGCATTCTCAGAGGTCTGAAGAAGGGAGTTCCTAAACAAAAGAGCTTGAAAACGGAACAGCCAGTTCAGCAGAAACCAACTGAGGACCCCTCTGAATTCTTTGAATGAATCAACCAGGCTTGCTATAAGTACACAGACCTTGATCCTGAGAACTTAGCAAATGTCCGCGTGGTTAACATGGCTTTTACCTCCCCAAACACCTTGAACATTACAAAGAAGTGGCAGAAATTCCACAGGGTATTTGACATGAATTCATCCCATCTGGTGGGCATCACCTTCAAGATATTTAACAGCTGAGAGCACGAGAAGTCTCAGGCCATTACTGTCTTCTTAAAGGCTACTGGAGGTAAGCCTGTGGGGCCCCAAGGAAGACCCCTGAAAGGAAACAGTCCTTAAGCAATTACCCTTGGGCTTATTGCAAAAAACCTGGACAGTGGAAAAATGAATATCCAAATCTCAGGGGAGGAGGATCTGGCAGAAAAAGCCACCCTCCACCTCAACAGATGGTTGAACTCATTGTCAGCAGAAGACTGACAGTAACTGAGGGGGAAGGGAATCCGTCATGATTTGGCATCAAACCTCTGCCACCCCTATTGCTGTCCCCACACAGGAATCTTGGTGGAAAATAACAATGCGGGGGTGGGGTGGGGCAGACTATGGATTTTGGTGGACACTGGGGCCACTTATTCAGTGATCACTACACCTCTGAACTTCCCATCGTTCTGTTCAGTGAAGGTGACTGAAATCTCAGGGAGGCCTGGAGACCAGTTCTTCCTGAAACCCCTAGACTGTTGCAATGGGGAATAGAAAATGACTGCCCTGTCCCCTTACTAGGTCAGGATCTACTTCCAAAGTTGCTTGTTCAAACAACTTTCTGAAACCAAAATTCTGCAGTTGGGGGTTCCTCATGAACATGCCTGGAAATTACTGATTCAAACTCAGAAAAACAGTCACATTGGCTAGTGGAATTCCAGGAATAGCCAGTAAGAATCCCCCATTGAGGTCTGACTGAAGTCTGGAAGCTGAGCATCCCATAGAAACCAATATCCTTTCAGGAAAGAGGTTGAGAAATTTACTCTGGCCAGCCCATCACCATCCCCACAAGGTTGTCTCCCTGCTGCAACAGAAGGGAAGCCTATGGCTCATGACAGGATGGGTAGGTGATACCAGGTTATTTTACCAGACAATCTGAATATTACCCTGGGAATTATGGGGTGGCTAAACTGCCTTCCTCCTCTCTAATATCACAACTGAAGGGCTGAATCATGATTGTATAGAAATCATTGACCAAGAATTTTCCAGGCAACCTGACCTGTTTGACTATATCTGGTGGACTAGACATTGTTTGTGGGCAGCAATAATTTCATGAAGAAAGGGACTCTGAAAGCAGCGTGTGTGATAGTAATTTTACAAGACCCAGTGGAGGCAGAAGCCCTCTTACCGGGGGCCTTGGCTCAAAAAGCCAAACTGATTGCACTGATGAGGGCATTAGAGATGTTGGCAAGAAAGGTTGTGAATGTGTACCCAGTGAGCTTGAGTTGGACTGAGGCAGAAGGATTTGCAAGAGAGGTTAAAGGATGAAAAGTGAATGACGATGGAATTGTTCTGGTTCTGAGAGGTTAAAAGCTAGAAAGTAAATGGCAATAGAATGGTTCTGATCATGTGAAAACTATCCTCTGTTCTTCTTAAATAAGTCCATGAAATGACCCACTATAGGAAAGAGGCCCTTGCTTGGTACATTAGACCCTGGCTTTAGGGCGAAAAACTTAAATAAATAAATAAATAAATAAATAAAAAATTATTCAGGATGTTAGGTCTAATTGTTTTACCTGTATCAAGAACAAGTCCTACACCAATATCAAGTTAAACAACCTCTTGAAAATTGACAGGTTGACTTCATGCAGATGTTCTCAAGCTGGGGAATTAAATATTTGCTGGTTTTGTTTTTCTAGACATCTTTTCAGGATGGGTAGAAGTTTTTCCCACTGAACTAAGAACTTCAGAAATAGTGAAAATCCTCTTGGAAAGAGGA
>NW_006408638.1:9496211-9502523 GCF_000296735.1 Chrysochloris asiatica | reverse complement strand
CACTTAACAACAACAACAACAACAATTTGTTTGCTCAACTCAATTAAAAAATATTTTTAATATGTAATTTTATTACTATATATGTTGGGGGTGGTTGTTACATGCTATGGAGTCGGTTATCGACTCAGAGCGACCCTGTATAGGATTTCTGAGGCTGTAAATCTTTATGGGAAAAGAAAGCCTCATCTTTCTCCTGTGGAGCCTCTGATAGTTTCTAACTGTTGACCTTACCATAACCACTATGCTACCAGAGTTGCAGATTACTATAATAATGATATTTAAATGAAAACATTAATTGAAATACTTAAACTCTGTTCTATGGTAAAGCATATCAAATAAAGAAATTATGCTATTCCTGAAACAGCTGGGTAAGCTATTGTGTAGATCCAACAGGATTCAGTACTCTAGGAAACTTTTAGAGATAAATAGAATCTGTAATCACCAAATTATTGCACATTATTTGATCAGCTATTAAAAGGTGTCAATATTCAATTCAACAGAAATCTTAATGAAAGAGGAATTAGTTTTAGATACCTTACTTTCTAATTAGCAGCTGGCATAAGTAGGTAGAATAGTTGTGAAAAGAATAGGAAGCTCTTCTATTGTTTAATTCAACAGAAACAGTTCCATATGTTTAAGTAAACTTTTTTTCTTCTTTGTTTCTGCCAGAGAAACTGGCTTTTAGGAAGTAGAGACAACAGAAAGAAGAGTAAATTATATAGGATTTTCCTCATACAGTGGGACTTCATAGCAAGTAAAAAAAAAACCTCAGACACTTTCATCTTCAGTATTTAAGGAGTCAATTTTGCTTAAAGATTTACAAAATATAACTTTTTATAAAGCTACTCTACAGAATCCAAAGTACGATAAAAGATCAGCAAGAACAAAGCATCACCAATAATACCAAACATTTACATAAATCATGGTAGTGGTGGTGATTGTGTGTTGCCATAGAATCTTGGTTCTAATGCATGGTGATCCTGTATAGGTTTCCGAGGCTGTAACAGAAGCCTTATCTTTCTCTCAGAGTGGCTGGTAGATTCAACTTGCTAACCTTGTGGTTATCTTACAATCCACTATGCTATCAGGGCTCCTTACATAAATAATATATGTACATAAATATGCATGTATATTCTATGCAATTATGTTTTATTACATATATGTATGCATACATTTCAAACAAGAAAGAAAGAAAAGATCAAAATGGATATCAGAAGTCAAATACTATAATGAAGTACACTAAAACCTGGAAACAGAAAATGAAAAGTATTTCTCAAGCTGAAAGAAATGAAGAAGAAATTTAGGCCTCAAGATGCAATATTAAAGGATTCTTTAGGGGAAATTCACCACTTGCCTGTCAGTTTGTCCTACTGTAGTGGATTGTTTGTTCCTATAATGCTGGAAGCTATGACACCAGTATTTTAAATGTCAGCGTGTTCACCCAAGATAGACATGTTTCAGTAGAGCTTCTAGAGTAAGACAGATTAGGAACAAGGAGTGGCAGAAGACTTCTGAATGGTTAGCCACTGACAACCCTATGAATAGCAGCAGAACATTATCACATTCAGTGCTGAGAGATAATATCCTCAGGTTGAAAGTTACTGAAAATATAACTGGGGAAGAACTGCCTCCTCAAAGTAGAGTTGATCTTAATGATGTGAACGGAGCAAAACTTTTGAACCTTCATTTACTGATGTGGCACAATTCAAAATTAGGAAGCAACAATTGCAAACACAAACATCCATTAATAATCAGAATATGGAATTTACTAAGAAAGAATCTTAGGTATTACACCATGAATCAGTATTGGACTGGGAACCACAAGGTCAGCACTTGAAACACACTAGCTGCTCCTCAGAAACCTTGTAAAAGGTTTCTATGAGTCAGAACAAACTCAATGGCAGTAAACAATAAGAAGAAGGAATCTAAATAATCTGAAGTAACCAAAAAGGAAATGAAATGCATCAAGATCATTATCATAAGCATTGGTGAGTGATAACTTTGAATTACACAATTCTCTGGTAGCATAGGAGTTCTAGTGTGGCACTGTGGGTTAATGCTCCAGACTGCAAAGCCATTTGAACTGCAAGGTTGGTGGTTCAAGCTCACCAGCTGCTCCTTGGAAACCCAATACAGGGTAGCTATGGGTCAGAATCAACTCGATGGCACCTAACAACAACAACAACTGGTAGCATAATGGTTATGAGTGAGGCTGCTAACCTCAAAGTCAGCAGTTCGAAACTACTAGCCATTCCATGAGAGAAAGGTGAGGCTTTTTGCTTGCATAAAGATTTACAGCCTCGGAAGCCCTATGCAGGGTCACTATGAATTGGAATCATATCCACAGCATACCACCACTACCACCACAGTTTGTTATAGAGTCCTGGTGGGGCATTGTGGGATAATGCACTGGATCTCAAGGCTGGTTTGGACAAATACACTGACAGCCACTCCTCAGAAACCCTATGAGTCAGAAATGATTTTCAGGCATGAATTGAGCTGTGAATGTTAAGGTCCACAGTTTGAAACTGCTAGCTGTTCTGACGCAGAAGGATGAGGCTTTCTGCTCCTGTAAGATTAACAGCTTCAGAAAGCCTGTACAGGGTCGCTATGTGTCAGAATCAACTCCACAGCACATGACCACCACCACCATCACCAAATAGCAACAACATATTTTACTATGGAGTCCTGGTGTAGCATCAGTTTGAACTGGATGTTTGGCGATTCAAACTCACCAGCCACTCCTTGAAAATCCTACACATGGTTATTATGTATCCAAGAACTCCTCAATGGCAATTACCAATAACAATACTGTTTACTGTGTGTTGTTATGTGTTGTTGAGTAAGTTCTCCCCTATACTGACCTTGTATAGGGCTTCCTAGGAGAAGCTGGTGACCTTGAACCACTTACCATGCGATTCAAATTGATATTGCAGTCCAGTGCATTAATCCACAGTGTTACAAAAGGACTCAGGTTTACTATGTGGTGGCGGTGTGCTGTGGAGTTGGTTCCAAATCATAGTGATTCTGTACAGGGTTCGCTATGTAGGGAATGACAAAATTGAAGAGGAATTATATCACAATCATTGTTAAAAATAGCATTACAAGATCTATCTTGAAGTACAATGCTGTTTGTTAGAACAATATCTATACACCAACAAGGAATTCTAGTTAACACCATAATAATTCAAATTTATATACCAACCATTAAAACTAATGATGTTGAAACTGAAAAAATTCTACCAAAATCTTCAGTCAGAAAGTGATCAAACATGCAAAGAAGTTTCATTATAAATTGTTATTGTTGTTTTAAGGTGTCATCGAATTGGTACTGACTCATAGCAAACATATGCACAACGGAACCAAACATTTCCTAGTCCTGGGCCAACCTCACAATTGTTGTCATGCTTGAGCACATTGCTGCTGCCACTTTGCCAATCCATCTCACTGGAGGTCTTCCTCTTTTTCTCTGATTCTTGACATTATCAAACATTATATTCTTCTCCAGCGACTGGTCACTCCTGACTATATGTCTGAAGTATGAGAGGCAAAGTTTGGTCATCCTGGCAAACCTCTCAATACTGCTAAGAAAGAAGAAAAAAAGAATTAAAAAAGAAGAAGAAGAAAATCCAAGATTCATGTTGTACAGCATGAAGAGGAATAACTTGATAGTTATTGGAATTCTAAAACAGGAAGAATCACACAAGATCACAGAGCTGAAGAGCTGCTAGAAGAAAATTTCCAAACATCCTGAAAAAGGAAAATATATGCATTCAAGAAGCTCAATGAACCCCAGGAAGGATAGACCCCAAAAGAAAATCACCAAAACATATCAAAACCACAGAAAGACAAGGAGAGAATCTGGAAATCAGCTATTGAAATGAGAAGTGTTACTTAAAAAGCAAGCAAATCAGATTAAACTCTGATCTCTCAGTAGAAACTATGAAAGCAAGAAGGCAATGGGTAGACATATAAATAAACCATGAAAGAAAAAAAGGGCCAACCAAGAATTGTCTACTCAGCAAAGCTGTCAATCAAATATGATGGCAAACTAAACACATTCCAAGATAAACAGAAACTAAGTGACTTTGTCAAAGCTAACACAGTGCTTGAAAACATCCTAAAAGGAGTTCTTTGGACTGAGCACAAATAAGAATAGACAACAACCAGAGAATGACATATGTGGCAGCACAACCAGGAACTGAATCTATAGATGGAATAGTCCAGAACAGAACAAAACTATAAGAACAAATTCAGAGAAACTGGGAGGTCAGTCTGTAATAAAAATAATTACAGTGTGATAGCAGGTAAAAATATAGAAACAGATATCTGGGTGATGGAAGGGTGAGGTTGGTTACAGGATAAAATAGTTTGTTTTAAATGGAGGAAAAGTTAATAGAATATAGGGTAACCTCAAAGAAAATAAATATTTCACAATATACAAAGAAAATTAAAATCCAAGAAGAACATAGAAACATTAAAGAAGAAAGAACAAAAAACATGAACTCAGCACAGGAAGGCAAAAAGAAAAAAGAACAAAGAAAACAGCAACACCACAGACACAAAAACAAACAAACATAATAACAGCAATTAATTCATACCTGTACGGAACACTTAATTGTGCTCATTAAGAATCTGTACATGGATTAAGAGGCAGTTGTTTGATCAAAACATGGGGACACTGAATGGTTTAAAAATAAGAAAGCGTGCAACAGGGTTGTATTCTTTCACCATACTTATTCAACTTGTATGCTGAGCAAATAATCTGAGAAGCTGTGTTATAGGAACAAAAACGTGGCAGAAGACTCCTTAACAATCTGTAATATGCAGATGATACAAACTTGCTTGCTGAAATTGAAGAGAACTTAAAATATTTACTGATTAAGACAGAGAGCACAGCCTTAGGTATGGATTGCATCTTAATGTAAAGAAAACAAAAATCCTCACCACTGAACCAATAAACAATATTGTTATCAATGCATAAATGATTGACATCAAGGACTTCATTTTTCTTGTATCAACTATCAACACTCCTGGAATCAGAAGTCAAGAAATCAAATGACGTATTGCATTAGTCAAATCTACTGTACAAGACATTTTTAAAATATTGAAGAGCAAAGACGTCAGCTTGAGGACTAAGGTGCTCCTGGCACAAGCCTTGGTATTATCAATAAACTCATATGAATGTGAAAGCTGGACAGTGAATAAGGAAGACCATAGAAGAATTAATGTTTTTGAGTTATTGTGTTGCAAGAGAATATTGAAAGTGCCATGAGATGCCAAAACAACCAACAGATCTGTGTTGGAAGAAGTACAGCCAGAGTGCTCCTTAGACACCAGAAAGGCCAAATTCTGTCTCTCATACTTCGGACAGATTGTCAGGACATACAAGTAGCTGGAGAAGGAAATCAAGTTTGGTAAGGTCAAGGGTTAGAGAAAAAGAGCAAGACCCTTAGCGAGGTGGATTGGCCAAATGGCAGCATAATCGGCTCAAGTGTGGCAACAATTATGAAGTTGTCCCAGGATTGGCAGTGCTTTGTTTTGTTGTGCATAGGGTCGCCATGAGTCAGTGACTCCATGGCACCTAATAACAACAACAACAATCAATCAATAATTTCACTGACTGTCAATGGACTAAATGCACCATTTAAAAGAAGGATAGTGGCAGAATGGATTTAAAAAAAAAGCAAGGCCAAGTGACACACAATGAAAAAGACTGATTAAAAGTTAAAGTATGGGGAAAAAATACCATGTTAATTTAAATATAAAATGAGCATGAGTTGCAATACTGTAGTTTTTGTTCTGAGGTGCCACTGAGTAGGTAACAAGTCATGGTGACCATTTCATCAAGCAAGGTTGTATCATCAGCATATCACAGGTTGTTGATGAGTCTTTCTCCAATCCTGATGCCACATTTTTCTTCATAAAACCCAGCTTCTTGGATTATTTGCTCAGCATATAGGTTGAATAAGTATAGTGAAAGAATACAACCCTTTCACACACCTTTCTTAATTTTAAATCATTCAGTGTTCCCATGTTCTGTTCGAACAACTGCCTCTTGGTCCAGGTACAGATTCCTCACTAGCACAATTAAGTGTTCCAGAATACTTATACTTTGCAATGTGGAGCATAGCTTGTCATGATCCACACAATTGAAAGCCTTTGCATAGTCAATAAAACATTGTTGTTGTTGTTGTTGTCAGGTGCCATTGAGTCAGAACCGACTCATAGCAACCCCATGCACAGCAGAACGAAACAATGTCCGATCCTGGGCCAACCTCACTACCGCTGCCACACTTGAGTCCATCAATG
>NW_006408638.1:9469365-9493926 GCF_000296735.1 Chrysochloris asiatica | reverse complement strand
AGGTATTTGAAATGAACAAATCATTGATTTTGCAGAATTCTATCATGTGATCTCCAGCATCATTTCTATCACCATGGCCATATTTTCAAACTACTGATCCTTCCTCTTTGCTCCGAATCTTTGCATTCCAATCACCAGTAATGATCAATATATTTTGATTGCATGTTTGATCAATTTCAGATTAAGAAGTTGGTAGAATTCTTCTATTTCATCCTCACTTGCTTTAGTGGTTGGTGCATAAATTTGAATAATAATGGTATTAACTGGTTTTCCCTGTTGTTGTTGTTAAGTGCTGTTGAGTGGCTTCTGACCCATTGCGACACTCTATATGGTTTTTAAGGAGCAACTGGTGAGTTTGAACCACCAACCTTGACGTTCAAATGTCTCTGCAAACTTGCACATTAACCCACAGTACCACACCAGGACTCCGGTCTTCCCTGTAGACACATGGATATTATCCTATAACAGACAGTGTTGTACCTCATGAATGATCTGGATATGTTCTTTTGATGATGAATGTAAGACCATTCCTCCTCATTTTGTAATTCCCAGCATAGTAAACCATGTGGTTGCCAGATTCAGAATGGCCAATACCAGTCTATTTCAGCTCTCTAATTTCCAAGATATTGATGTTTATGCATTCCATTTCATTTTTGACAATTTCTCATATTCCTAGATTCATACTTCATCCATTCCATATTCTGAATATTAATGGGTGTTTTCAGCTGTTTCTCTTCATTTTGAGTTGTGGCCCATCAACAAATGAAGGTCCCACAGGATTTACTCCCATGGGCTTTACTGCATTCGCTTAACATGGTCAGCTCTACTTCAAGGAGACAGCTCTTCCTCAGTCTCAACCAGAACTATAAGGCAAGATAGAGAAATTAAAGGCATCCAAATAGGCAAAGAGGAAGTAAAACTCTATTTGCAGATGATATGATGCTATACATTGAAAACCCCAAAGATTCAGCATAAGAAACAAAAACAGAACAAAACCCTGTTAGAACTCATTGGAAGATTCAGCAAAGTGGCAGGATACAAGACACACATATAAAAATAAGTTGGATTCCTCTATACTAATAATGGCTAACAATTCCTCTATACTAATAATAACAGCACTTAAAAGGAAAGTAGGAAAGTGATAACATTTACAGTAGCCACTTAAAGGATGAAATATTTAGGAATAAATCTAACCAGACAAACTAAAGACCTATTAAAGAAAAATACAAAGCACTACTATAAGAAACCAAGAGAGACTTACAAAAATAGAAGAATATACCACAATCCCAATTCAAATTTCAACAGCATTCTTTGAAGAGATGGGAAAAACAATTACAAACTTTATATGGAAAGGAAAGAGACCAGGAGAAGCAAAGCACTGCTTAAGAAGAAATAAAAAGTTTGAAGCCTCTCACTCCCTGATTTCAAATTTTACTACTTGGCTATAGTGGTCAAAATAGCCTGGTACTGGTACAATGAAAGATACATAGATCCATGGAACAGAATCGAGAATCCAGAAATTAACCCATGTACATACAGCCAACTGATCTTTGACAAAGGGCCAAAGTACATTGAATGGGGAAGACATAGTCTCTTCAAAAAATAGTGCTAGAGGAATTGGAAACAGACATGCAAATGATTGAAATAAGGCCTTCATATTGCACCATACAAAAACCAACATGGAGTAAAGACATTAATGTAAATCCCAGAATTATAAAGATCATCAATGAAAAAACTAAGGACAATTTTAAGGGTTCACACACAGACTACCAAACATTGTGAGAATTGCACAAACAAAAGAAGACAAATTAGATGATTGGGATATACTAAAAATTAGAAACTTTTGTGCCTTGATAGTTTTCACCAAAAGAATGAAAAGGGAGCCCACAGAATGGGAAACAATCTTTTGCAATAACATATTTGTCAAGGAACTAATTTCTAAAATCTATAGGAAACAATAACACCTCTACAAAAAATGACAAATAACCCAATTAAAAAATGGCCACAGAACATTAATAACCACTTCACCAAGGAAGACATTCAGGCAGCCAACAAACATGAAAAAATGTTCAAGATCATTAGCCATTAGAGAGATGTGTATCAAAACAATAATGAGATATTATCTTACACCAGCTAGAGAAACGAAGTTCAAAAAAGTAGAGGACAATAAATGCTGGCGAGGATGAAGTGTGACTAGGACCTTCTTACATTGCTGGTTGGAATGCAAAATGGTTCAATCACTCTGGAAAATGGTACGGTGCTTCCTCAGAAAGTTGGAAAGAGAAATATTTTATGATCCAGCAATTCATCTACTTGGTATATATCTACAAGAAATATGAGCCACAACATGAGTATATATATTTACAACAATATTTATTGCAGCACTATTCACAATAGCAAAAAGATGAAGATAGTCTAAGTGCCCATCAATGGAATAATGGATAAACAAAGTTTGGTACATATACACAATGGAATATTATGCTACCTTGAAGAATAATAAGGAAGCTGCAAGGCACCACATAACATGGATGAACCTTGAGGACATTATGCTGAGTACTATTAGTTACAAAGGACAAATATTACATAAAACCATTATAATAAAAGTTTAAGAAAAGATACCCATACCCAAAATTTACCAGGGGTGGGAGATAGGGGTCAGTGGAGCTAAGTATAGGGCATAGACATATCATAGTTTGGGTGTTGGGGAGGAAATACACATGTATGGTGAGGGAGATGGAAGAATAAAGTAAATAGGGCAACAGTTAGGTAAGTGTGCATGAGCTAAATGGGAAAGAGCTAAATAGTGATTTATGCTCAACCTTGGAACAACAGGGCTCTCTGATACAGGGATTGAGACATAGTCTGCATGGGTACAAAAGTAGAAATAATGTTACTCTTTTATGAGTATTGGTTTCCCATGACTACTATTGTAAAATAGACACTTGAGGTGGATAGAAAGGAATATTGGGAAACATGATTACCGAAAGATTGTGAACCCATCGTTAGCCTATAACTTGGAATATCTAAAAGGGGTTCTAGCACTTTCCCAGTGAAATAGGCTTCTTGTGCAGCATTTGCAGTGTATAAGACCTTAAGTGGTATCCTGAGCCCCATCCAGAACCTTCTGGGGTGGGCCATTACCACTTGGAAGGACAAGCAGACAAGCCTACAGCAGCTAGAGAAACAGAAGATACTTCTTGAAAGAAAGATCAGCAGGAAACCAACCCCCTCCAAAGGAAAAAAAAAAAAAATGACAGTCTGATTGGCTACTACAAGAACAAGCAAGTTGTTTGCCAGGGAGACATCGAGGCAAGCAATCAAGTCCCTCAGGACAAACCTCCCTCCAAGACTGAAATTCAAAGGAAATGCATGAGCAGACATGTAAGCTTGCTGACAACAATGTTGGTCTACTGGTGAGTGGAAGTGAGGAAAAAGCAGCAATGATGATACTGGCTGAGGTTTGATCACGTTCCATAGACTTCTATCGACCTGAATATGAGATAGAGAAGAGGAAGTGCTAGTTGGTCCAAAGTATGGAGAGACCTGGGGACAAAGTGAACAAGGACATAGCCACGGAGGGCTAGAGCTGAGAGTGAGGGATGTGCATAAGTAGATAAAAATAAGAACTGAGAAAGAAGGAGTCTTCACATGAAGGATCAATCCTATTCTCTCTGTACACAGGATTGATTGGGATGGGCAACTTATACATTAGCTATCTAAAAAGGGATGGAGGCTATAAAGGCACAAAATCACTGACTTACAAGTTTTCAAGAGGGAGGTAATTTTCAGAGTGTATGGGGGAAGTTAAAATCCCCACTAAACAATTTTCTTCCTGTCTTGATAGGTCTGTTGAAAGGAGATGGGGGATAGATTATTATGATTCAATAGTAATTGTTACCATGATGAATTGCGATGATCACAACTGTAAAGGTAGAAGTTTTGTAACATAAAGGGGGTAGCAGTTAAACTTACATTTCAGGAACAGGGGACTCTAGGACCAGCAAAGGAAAAAAGGATAAGCAGAATGTGGAATGCTATCCAGAGAAGCTGTGGCTCCAGAGATGGTGGCAGAGATGATGATATGAAGAGATATAATATGCTGGCGGCAATGAGAGAGGATTGCAAAATGAGCTTTTTGGTTGTTTAAATGATTATATATTCCTGAGTGTTGTTGTGTATATCCAAAAAAAAAAGAAAACAAAAAGAAACAAACAACAGCAAAAAATCCCAGAGGGAATAGCAGCAAGCAATATTGAATGATGATGTGTGGAACAAAATACAATAGGATGAGTGTAAAACCGCTGTTCCACCATGTAGAATATCACTCAATTCATAATAATTTTTTTTTTTTTTGAAGGAATACTACAATCAAGGGAAAGTAGGGAACTTCAGGTCATGATTGTTAGCCCAATTGTAGTCAGTCAATTAGGAACTGGAGGAGAGACTGTCTCCACCTAGGAGAATAAAATGCTTTGCAAAACAGTTGTGTAGTTCAGGTGTGTTCTGGGTTTGGAGCCTGATTTTGTAAAATCAACTAAGAAAGTCTCACTCTTGATAAACAAAACAAAAGATATTATGATAACTACTCAGGAGTGGAATGCAAAGTTTGGAAACAATGAGGAAGGATTAGTAGTTGTAAAATACGGTCTTAGTGATATAAATGATGCTAGGGATCTCAGGATAGAATTTTGCAAGACCAATGACTTCTTCATTGTAAATAGTTTTTTAAAATAACATAAAAGACAACTATGCACATGGATCTCACCAGCTGCAACACACAGAAATCAAATTGACTACATCTGTTCAGACAGTGGGAAAGCTCCCAATTATCAGCCAAAACAAGGCCAGGGCAGACTGTGAGACAGATCGTCAACTGCTCATGTGCAAGTTCACGCAGACGCTGAATAAAATTAAAAGAAGTACATGAGAGCCAAAATATGACCTTGAACATATCCCACTTGGATTTAGAGATAATCTGAAGAAAAGATTTGATGAATTAAGCACTAAAGAATGAAGACCAGAAGTGTTGTGGTATGACATCAAGAGCATTATACAAGAAGAAGGCAAAAGGTCATTAAGAAAACAAGGAAGAAGAAAATAACCAAAATGGATGTCAGAAGAGACTCTAAAACTTGCTCACCAGCATAGAGATGTTTAAGTAAATGGAAGAAATGAGGAGGTAAAGACCTGATTAGAAAATTGCGAAGGGCAGCTCAAGAAGACAAAGTCAAATATTACAAAAAAGTTGGTAAAGACGAGTTGGAAAACCAAAAGGGAAAAACATTCTCAGCATTTTTCAAGCTGAAAGAACTGAACTAAAAATACAAGCCTTGACTTGTAATATTGAAGAATTCAATAGGCAAATACTGAATGATGCAGAGGAAAGGAATACATAGAATCATTGTACCAAAATGAATACACAGAGTCATTGTACCACAAAGAAATGATCGGTGTTCACCCATTCCAAGATGTTAAACCATTTCAAGAAGTAGAATATGACAAAGAGTCAATGAAACTGAAGGAAGTTATCCAAGGTGCTTGGAAGGCATTGGCAAAGAACAAGGTACTGGCAACTGTTGAATACAAATTGACAACTTTCAACAAACTAATGCAGCACTAACTTTGCCAAGACACTTGAAAGACAGCTACCTGGCCAACTGATGGGAAGAGATCCATATCCATGCCCATTCCAAAGAGTAGTGACTTAAATAAGAGTAGACAATGCCACTAACAATGCATGCAGAACATTTACAACAGTCAAGAAATCAAACAGTTTATTGCATTAGGCAAATGTGCGGGACATGACCTCTTTAGAGATGTCAGTTTGAAGATGAAGGTGTGCCTGTACGAAACCATGGTATTTTCAACAGCCTCATATGCATAAGAAAATTAAATCATGAGTAAGGAAGACCATAGAAAAATTGATGCATTTGAATTATGCTATTGGAAAAGAATATTAAAGATATATACCATGGATTGCCAGAAGACCAAATATATCTGTGTTAGAAAAAGTACAGCCATAATACTCCTTAGAAGCCCAAATGACCAGACGTCATCTCTTTTATTTTGGACATATTATAGGAGAGACCAGTCCCTGGAGAAGGACATCTTGCTTATAAAAATGAAAAGTCAGTGAAAAAGAGGAGAATTCCCAAAGTGATTGGTTGGCATAGTGGCTGCAGCAATAGGCTCAAGCATAACAACTATTTTGAAACTGGTGTAGGACCAGGTAGTGTTGTGCATAAGATGGCTAGGAGTAGTTACAGACTCCATGGTACCTAACAACAACAAGTAGATTGAAGGAAAACAAATTTAAATGTTTTAAACTGAGGCAACACAGGAGGCGCTCATTCATCAATGCTAAGACAGTTGGAAGATCGCTACCTGGCTAACAAGTTGGTAAAGTTCATATTTCTGCCTGTTCCAAATAAAGGTGACTCAATCGAATGCATATCATAAAACATTATCATCCATATCATATGCAAGCAAAATTTTGGTAGAGATAATTAAAAAACATTTGTACCATTATATTGACAAGGTGTTGCCAGATATTCATTTCAGATTTAGAAGAGGATATGGGATGAGGTGTATCTTTGCTGATGTCAGATGAATCTAGGCTGAAAGCAAAGAATACTAGAAAATCATTTTCTTGTACTTTAATGACTATGCAAATGTTTTCAACTCTTTGGATCATGACAAAGTATAGCTATTAGTGTGAAGAATGCTTATTTCAGAATACTTAATTATATTTACATGGACCATGATGCAGATGTTCAAACAGAACAAGAGAATGCTGAATAGTTTAAAATCATGAAAAGTGTGTATCAGGATTGCATGTTTTCATCGTACTTATTCAATCTGTACATTGAGAAAAATGACCCCCAAAACTGTATTATATGAAAAAAAAATGTGTCATTAAGATTCATTAACAAACTGTGATATGTAGGTGATAAAAACTTGTTTGCTGATAGTGAAGAGAACTTGAAGAAAGACTTCAACCTGTAGTATAGATTTCTCCACAGTTCAATAGAAACTAAAATACAAATATCACAATAAATAACATCATGATAAAGAAGAAAAGCATGAAGTTGTCAAAGACTTCATTTTACTTTGATCCATAATAGATGCTCATGGAAACAGTAGTCAAGCAATCAAAGGATGTATGACATTAGGCTAATCTGCTGCAGAAGACCTTCTTAAAGAATGAATTATGTCACTTTGAGGACAAAGGAGTGACTGAACCAAATCAGGGTATTTTCAATAGCCTTATATGCAGGAAAAGTTGGACAATGACTAAGAAATACTGTAGAAGAATTGATGTGTTTGAATTATGGTGTTGAAGAATCATGAAATTATCATGGACTACAGGATAAACAAGAAAATCTCTATGGGGAGAAATAATACTGGATTACTCCTTAGAAGTGAAGAAGATGTTTTGGACATGGTATTAAGAAGGACCAGTTCCTGGAGGAAAACATCATACTTGGTAAAGCTATTGTAGTTGTTGTTGTTAAGTGTCATGGAGTCGTTACCAACTCATAGCTTTGTTTATTTTATGTAACACAGGCTGAAACACTGCCTGGTCCTATGCCAACCTTATAATTATTGCTACACTTGAGTCCATTGCTGCTGCCACTGTGTCCATCCATCTCAGAGGTCATCCTCTTTTTCACTGACCCTCCACTTTACCAAGCATGATGTTCTTCTCTAGGAACTTGTCCCTCTTGACAATATGTCCACAGTATAAGATATGAAGTCCAGTCATCCTCACTTATAAGTAATATTCCAGTTGTATGCCTTCCAACAGATTTATTTGTTATTTTGGCAGTCCATGGTACTTTTAATATTTTAATACCAAAACATCAATTCTTCTAAGGTCTTCTTTTTTCATTATTCAACTTTCACATGCATATGAGGTTATTGAAAATATCATAGCTTGGTTCAGACACACATTATTCCTTTTGTCAAAGACTTAGTAAAGTAGCATGTCCATAATAAATAAGAAGGCAGCCAATGAGATCTACTGACCCAATGGCAGCAAAAATTGGCTGAACAATTGTGAGGATAACATAACAACAATTATGAGGATGGTGCAGGACTGGGCAGTGTTTTGTTGCACATAGATTCACTATGAATCGGAATGACTTTGATGAAAACTAACAACATCACCATATGAATTTTTGTGTTTAATATTATTAGCATAATTTTGTATCTATATGTAATATTGTATATGCCTAGACAGGTATGCATATATAGTTAATATTAACTAAGAATACAAACATTCAAACCAAGACTAAACACTAAAATAATTTCTTCATACAATGTGTGCTGGTAACCAAAACTAAAACAGATTGGTGAGTTTATTCCAACTCCTAGCAATCCTATATAAAAAATAAATATCTGTAAATCTTTACAGGAACAGACCGTCTCATCTTTGTCTTACAGAGTAGTTGGTGGGTGCAAACTACTGACTTTTAAGTTAGCTGTCCAAATGCTTAACTCACTGAACTGCCAGGAATTCTAATAATATATCAAAACCAAACCCACTGAATTCAAATAGATTCCAACTCTCAGTGACCCGATATATGTTTTCTGAAACTGTAAATCTTTATGGTAGCAGACAACCCCAACAGTTTTTTGCTAAGTGGTTGGTGGGTTTAAATCGCAAACCTTGCAGTTTAACAGGCCAGTGCATACCTCACTGTGCCATGGCCCTATATTCATACATCAGACTTTTAGGTCAGTAGCAAAATGCTTAATCATTGTATTTATTGCCAGCACTTCATATATGTGCTGATTATTGTTGTTATTATTAAGTACCATTGAGTCTGTTCTAACTAATAGTGATCCTGTATAGGGTGTCTGAGGAGTGGCTCATGGGTTTGAACCAGTGGTCCTTGTGTTTAGCAGTCCAGTGCTTATTCTATAGCACCACACTGGTGTTCCATATGTGCTGCTGCTGGTGGTTGTGTTCCACTGAGTTGGTTCTGACTCATAGCGACCTTGTATAGGGTTTTTGAGGCTATAAATCTTTACGGTAACAGAAAGTCCATCTTTCCAAGATGAGCTGGTAGATTCAAGCTACCGATCTTGCAGTTAACAACCTAATTTGTAATTCACTATGCCACCAGATCTCCTTGGTGCTGCAGGCTAATGCGCTGGACTGCTAAGTTGTTTCAACCACAAAGTCAGTGATGCAAGCTCACCTGCTGCTCTTTGAAAGCCTTATACAAGGTCACTATGGCTCAGGACTGACCCAACAGCACTCAACAACAGTCCCCTAATATAAGAATATAAAATCTGTTTGGCTTTAAACAGATGTGTTTAATCGTTGTTCTAATATCATTTATATTCTTATGAATTTCTTGGAAAAGAAAGTTGTTTTTTAAATTTACTCCTTTTTTGGGCAGTCAGGTTCAAGCATTTCAGATTCCATTCTGATGAAATATGACGAAGTGTGTGTACATGTTTATATGTATTATAATGGCAAGTAACTGCACATTTCTGTTAATACATTAGGCAGAACTCACTACAGGAAACCAAAGAAATTCATTTTTTAGTTAACTGTAAGGTATGTTTAGATTCTTGGTATGGTGCTGTAGGATAAACACTGAAAAGCAAGGTCAGTTTGAATCATAAAGTCAGTGGTACAAACTCACTAGCCATCACTCAGAAGCCCTATACAGGGTTACTATGAGTCCTGGTGTGGTGCTGTGGATTAATACGCTAGACTGCAAATTTGACTTGAACGCAATGTTAGTGGTTCAAGCTCACCAGCTGCTCTTCAGAAACCCTAACCAGGTTCACTATGGGTTGGAACCAACTTGATGACACTTAACAACAACAACATGAGTCAGAATTGACTCAATATAACTTAACAACAACACTGTTAGATATAGAATATATATGGATGTCCTTATAAATAATGAACTTGATACTGTTTTAATGTGCATTTCTTTCTCTGTTCTCTCTCTTTTGCACAACCCTTCTTCTTTCTTGCTTTCTCAGAACTTTTCAGTACTCATGTGTGGTGTACAGGTCCACAAGATACAAAATTATATTAAATATTTGTATATTTTCATATGATATAATATTTAGTTGCTTAGCATTTGCCTGAATCATTGAGGGCTGTTTCCAGTTTTACTGCTATGTAATGGGGAAAAAGTTTCATTATCCAGAGATTTATAATTTTATTTTGCATTTATTTTGCATTTCTTCTCTAATTTCTGAATTTTCTATGATACACTGATTTTAAAAAATGCACTGTATATGAACAATGGAATATGCATTTTAAATTGTATGGTAATTATCTGGTAATATCTTCTTTGGTTCTTTTCAATCAATGTTTCCTTCTAGCCTGTGACTACTGTGCCAGTGAGTGAGTCTGCCTATTAAAATTCAAATTAGGTAACAAGGTGCAAATTGCCTCCTGAATGTTTTTCTTCCACTTTTGCAAATCATTCTTCATGTTTATAGCTGTCTTAGTTGCTCTACTTTCCATGATGCTGAGTTTTCATACAGAATTACTGTGCAAATATGAATGTGGTAGTTCTTAAATGAGATGTGTGCATATTTCCGTCATGTTGCCTTTGAAATGGAAACTTAACTGGTTATCACATAAGTAGAGTGTGAGAAGCTAATTAAAATCCCCCAAGATCCCAAGGATGTGCTTAGTGGAGAAGCATAAGGCAGTTTTCAAAGTTTTTAAATCATTTAAGAGAAGTTTCTGATAGGGGCAATGTGGTAATCTCACTCCCAGGCTTGTAGAGAAAGCCTGACTAAGTTGCTTATGAAAATGTGATTTCTCAGGGCTTTGGTCAAATTTGAATTAAGGAAAGAAGTCAAGGAATTTTTAGGTGTAGCACTGAAGTGACAGGTTAATATTATTGGGAAATGAGAGTGCAAATGCACATTTTTCCATTTTAGTCTTTTGATTTTGTCAACAGGATTGACATTATAATTATCTCTGGATTAGTCATAAGCCTGTATACTTATTAGAAGTGAATATAATGTATACTGCAAGTTGACAGGAAATTTGTTTTAAAAGGTATGAGGGGGAAGAAGGTGAGAAGTTCAGGCCAGGAAAAGAGTCAAGCATTTTAAAACTTAATTGCTGAAACTTTATATTATTTTTTCAAAAGATGTTGCTGATAAAGACAGCTATAGAAAGTCTCTCTCCTTTTTATCAGGGTATGGTAAATCACAGAAACATAGCATTTCTAGAAGTAAGACATCATCAAATTTAATATAGTCTCATCTCCGGGCAATTCTGAGGTATCCACATGAGATTTTGCACCTGACCTTTGATGATTCCTAACTTCTGAGAATGGAAAGAGCATATGTTAAGATAATGATATGACTAGAAGTCCTGTGATTCTGTAAACATTTGCTGAGTACATGTGTTCTTTTGTTGTTGTTGTAGAATCCACTCATAGTCCAGGTGACAAAGTAAAACTTCTCCATAGGATTTTCAAAGTTGTATTTTATGAGAGCAGCTCACAAGGTGTTTCTCCCACAAAACTGCTGGGTGGGTTTTAACCACCAACCTTTTGGTTAATAGTGTTTAGCATTGGGCCACCAAAGCTCTTTGTAGCTATATATATATTTTTTTTTTTTTTTAACTGAGTTTTATTCCTCAACAACAAAATTCACATTTAAAGGTTGCAGTGGTGGTGGTTATGTGCCATGGTGTTGGTTCCAACCCATAGCGACCCTGTACAGGATTTCCGAGACTGTAAATCTTTACGGGAGCAGAAAGCCTCATCTTTCTCCCATGGAACAGCTGATAGTTTCAAACTGCTGACCCTCTGTTTCGCAGCCTGATTTGTAACCACTATGCAACCAAAGCTCTTTATTGTAGTAACAATAACAATAAAACACCACCAAATGAATAAATGTATGACAAAACTACCACAGAGATCTCATTGCCATCAAGTACATTCTCATTTATAACAACCTTGTTTCTGAGGCTATAATCCTTATGGAAACAAAAAGTCTCATCATTGTCCTGCAGAAAAACTGATAGGTTTGAACTGAAAACATTGTGTTTAGCAGTCCAGTACTTATCCTATAGGGAATTTAAGGTACCTTAAAAATTGTGTTAAGTATATATAATATTAATGTAAAATTGTACTTGTTAGCTATTATTGAGTTGGTTCCAACTCATAGCAACCTATGCACAACAAATCCAAACACTACCCAGTCCTGTGTCATCTTCACAATTGCTATTATGCTTGAGCCCAATGCCGCTTCTACTGTGCCAATCCATCACATTGAGGGTCCCCCTATTATTTAATTTTGTTTGTTTCACTGATCTTCCACTTTATCAAACATGATGTCTTTCTCCAGGGACTAGTCAGTCAAAAATTTGCTAGACAAAGTCTCCCCATCCTGACTTCCAAGGAACATTCTGACTGTACTTCTTCCAACACAGATCTGTTTGTTCTTCTGACAGTCCATGATATTTTAATATTCTTCTCCAACACCATAACTCAATTACATAAATTATTCAGTGATTTACCTTATTCATTGTTCAATTTTCACATGCATATGAGGCAATTGAAAATATCATGGTTTGGGTCAGGTACATCTTAGTCCTTAAAAAGACATCTATGGTTTCTTGAACACTTTAAGAGGACTTGTGCAGATGATTTGCACAATGCAATAAGTCATTTGGTTTATTGACTGCTGTTTCTATGAGTGTTTATAGTGGATCCAAGCAAAATGAAGTCTTTAACAACTTCAATCTTTTCTTCATATATTGTGATGTTATTTATTGGTCCAGTGGTGAGGATTTTTTGTTTCATTTACATTGAGGTCCAGTTTTCCACTGTTACTCACAACGTTTTCAGTGACTACATATTTGGAAGTAGTCCGTCTCTCAGTCTTCCTAGTCTGTCTTAGTCTGAAAGCTTATCTAAAACCTGTCCACTATGAGTGACTCTGCTGGTATTTAAAATACCAGTGACAAAGCTTCCAGAATCATATCAACACACAAGCCAACACAGTACAACAAACTGACAGAAATATGGGGGGGGGGGGTTCTTCTGGCAGCTCATGGCATACTCAATATTCTTTGCCAATACCATATTCAAGTGTACCAGTTATTCTTAGTTCTTCCTTTTTTGTTTTCCCATTTTCGCATGCACATGAAGCAACTGAGAATACTGTGCTTGAGTCAGGTATACCTTAGTCTTCAAAATGACATTTCTGCTCTTTAACACTTTAAAAGAGGCCTTTTGTAATAGATCTGTGCCGTACAATATGACATTTGATTTCTTGAATGTTGCTTCCATGAACCTTGATGAAGGCTCCAAATAAAATGAAATCAGTCACAACTTCATTCTTTTTTCCTCTTTTCATGATCTTGTTAATTGATTCAGTTGTGAGGATTTTTGTTTTCTTTACAATGAGTTTAAATTCACACTTAAGGTTATATTATTTGCTCTTCAACAATAAGTGCTTTAATTCCTCTTCACTTTCAGCAAGCAAAGTTATATCATCCATAATTCACATGTTGTTAATGAGCCTTTCTTCCATCCTGATGAAGCATTCTTCATACAGTTAAAACACAAACATCTTTTTGATATTCTTTACTTTTGGTCAATATCCATCTCATATTAGCAGTGATATCTGTTGTTCCATGTCCTCTTTTGAATCTGATTGGAATTTATGTCAGCTCTCTGTCAGTGTGCTGCTGCAACCATTTTTGAATAATCTTCCACAAAAAATTTAATTGCAAGATTATAATGAAATGGAAATTCAATAATGCAACCACCTCATAGTTTGCTTGATTGATTTGATTGTGTGTCATCGAGTTGGTTTGGATCATAGCAACATTGCACAAGTGATCTGAGGCTTTTTAAAATCTTTACAGAAAGAGAAAACCTCATCTTTTTCCCACAGAATGGCTGATGGGCTTGAACTGCAGACCTTGTGGTTCACAGTGCAGTACTTGTTGTCCTTCTCCAAGGATTTGTCCCTTCTGACTACATATTAAAAGGAAGGTGACAAGTCTCCCATCTTCATCTCTAATGAGCATTTCAGCTATACTTCAAAGACATATTTTTTTGTTCTTCTGGTAGTCCGTGGTACTTTCAATACTCTTCACCAAATCTATAATTCAAATACATCAATTCTTCTGCAGTTTCCTCCACTTATTTTCCAAGCTTCACATGCATGTGAGGTGATTAGAAATACTATGGTCTGTGTCAGGTGCACTCACGTTATCGAACTGGCATCTATGCTCTTCAACACTTGAAAGAGGTGTTTGCAGCTGATTTGACCTATGTAACCAGTCCTTTGATTACTTAACTGTAACATGCGTGAGTCATGATTTTGGATCCAATCAAAACAAAGTCTTTTATGATTTTAATCCTTTCTCTATTTACATAATGCCATTTATTGGTCCAGTTGTAAGGATTTTTGTATTATTTTTACACTGAAGTTCAATACATACTGAAGGTTGCAGTCTCCAATCTTTATCAGTAAGCATTTCAAGCCCTCCTCAGCTACAACAGGTAAGTTTTTATTATCTGCATATCACATATTGTTACTGAATCTCCCTCCAATCCTGATGCAACTTTCCCCTTGAACAATAGTCCAAGAAGTCCCCAGTTTCTTGGACTATTTGTTCAGCATGCATATCAATAAATATAGTGAAAAGATACAAACTTGGTGCACACCTTCCTGATTTCACACCATTCAGCATACACCTTTTCTGCCTGTATGACTGCCTCGAGGTCCATGCATAGATTTCTCAGGAGCACAACTAAGTGTTTTGACATACTTACTCCTATTAATGCTATCCACAGTTTGCCATGATCCACTCACATGGAGGACTTTGCATAGTTAATAAAGCTCATGTAAACATCTTTATGGCATTCTCTGCTTTCAATCAAGGTCCATCTGATGTGAACAATAGCATCCCTTCTTTCATGTCCTCTGCTGAATCCTGCCTGAACCACTAGCAACTCCCTGTTGATGTATTGCTGCAATCACCCTTAAACTGTCTTCAGCAAAACCTCACTTGCATATGATGTCAGTGATAGTATTTAATGATTTTCTTATCCTACTTGGTCACCCTTCCTTGCAATGGGCACACACATGGATCTTTTCCAATAGGTTGGCTTGGTAGCTTTCCAAACTTTCTAACAAAGATGAGTAAGGCCCACAGCACATCAACTCTCTAAAACATTCCAATCTGCATTTTGTCCATCTCTGGAGTCCTGCCTTTCAATGTCCATAATGTAACTTGGATCTCTTTCCCAAGTGCTATCAGTTCTTGATCACATTCTACCTCCTGAAATGGTTGAACATCAACCAACTTTTCTTTGGCACAATGACTCTGTGCATTTCTTCCATCCTTCTTTGATGCTTCTTGCATAATTCAACATCCTGCCCACAGAATCCTGGAACATTACAAGCTGATGTCAAATTTTTGCTTTCAGTTCTTACAGCTAGATAAATGCTGAGTTTGGGGATGGAAATACTATGATTAATATCTGGGTGCTGTTTAGCATTGTCATAAATGGCAAATAAAAGGGAAGCAAATAATGTCCCCTGATTTTCTAAAATGTTACATTACTAGTTTTAGAATTAAAAAATAATTTGTCTAGAAGTCTAACTTGACAGAACATAACAACAACAAAGCAACTATATGGACTACTGGTGTGGCACTAAAAGATAAACACTGGACTGCTAACCACAATATTGGTAGTTCTACTGCATCTGTTTCTTTTCAGAAACCCTATACAGTCGCAATAAGTCAGAACAAACTTGATAGCACTTAACGACAACAAAACAACTATGTTATAAAAAAATACATATGCAAGTATGCTTTACTTGAGAAATGTCAGTTTGGAGAACAACTGCTAGTAAATCCACTTGAAAATCATCTTAATCTGGTTCTTTTTGGGATATTTCTATCTCTTTTGGTGGAACAGAATTTTTAAATTTGTACTTCACTTTTATTAATGTATTTTGGTTTCCTCTTCTATAATCAATTATGTCAGTAGAAGTCTATTTCACTTGAAAGGTATGAGTTACAAACACATCCTACTAATAAGATGCTTGCCAATCTTATTGTCCTTGAACTTTATCCTGTATAGCTGCATTTCTCTCTCCAAGTGTCCTTTACCCATCCAGGGGGAAAGCCCTATATTGCATTGCAGACATCTTAGTTTCATGTACACTAGCCACCTACATTTAGTTTGGAAAATATGTAGTCTAAGAACCAACATCTTTAGAAGTGGACTGGTCCCCATAAAACAAATACTTCTTTTTTTTTTTCAATAAGAATTTACATAATGAATTTGAACTTTTTTTTTTTTTTTTTTAGATGATACAACCTTGCTTGCTTAAAGTGAAGAGGAATTAAAATATTTACTGATGAAGATCAAAGAGCACAGCCTTTGGTATGGACTGCACCTCAATGTAAAGGAAACAAAAATCCTCACCACTGGACCAATAAACAACAGTCTATCAATGAAGAACAGATTGATGTTGTCAAGGACTTCATTCTTGTTGGATCAACTATCAACACTCATGGAAGTAGTAGTCAAGAAACCAAATGATGTATTGCATTAGGCAAATCTGCTGCAAAAGAACTTTTTAAAGTGTTAAAGAGCAATGATGTCAACTTGAGGACTAAGGTGCACCTGACCCAAGCCACAGTATTTTCAATAACCTCATACACATGTGAAAGCTGGACAGTGAATAAGTAAGACTGTAGAAGAATTGATGCTTTTGAGTTATGGTGTTGGAGGAGAATACTGAAAGTTCCATGGGCTGCCAAAAGAAGTGCAGCCAGAGTACTCATTGGAGGCCAGGATGGCCAAACTTTGTCTCTCATACTTTGGGCATGTTATCAGAAGGGACCAGTCACTGGAGAAGGATATCATGTTTGGTAAGATGGAGGGTCAGAGAAAAAGAGCAAGACCCCTAATAAGATGGATTGGCAAAGTGGCAGCATCCATGGACTCAAGTGTGGCAACAATTTTGAGGTTAGCCCAGGATCGGGCAGTGTTTAGTTATGTTGTACCTAGGGTCGCTATGACTTGGTGCTGACATGATGGCATCTAACAAGAACAACAACAGCATATAAATTATCTATTTTTAAAATTAAAGTGGCTTATAACTTGGAAAGTAGTTATTTTTCTATTCATTGATCAAACTTTATACACTTTTCAACTTACATTCAGAGAACCATGTTTTAACACATATTATCAAAAATGACAGTGCTAATTAGCTGTCTTAAAATACTGATAATGGATCATCTTCAAACAAACAAACAAAAATCATTCAAGCTACCATCTACTATATCATAAACAGCTTGACTACTCTACTTCAGAAGATCAAAATAACTGACACTGTACGGATGACAGAATTATGGCCAGCAAACACATTAATCAAGCCATGATGACTAGAGCTATTGTGCAGATAGTTGTGGATCATACTTGAGGTAAATAGCCCTGGCACTTTGATTGTCTTAGGCTTCTATGACTCATAAACGACAGAGACACATCAAAAGTTTATCCTGGAGAAGTAAAGGCTGTGAGTCCTAAACTTCACTTAGGAGGAAAATCTTCCTGTGATATTTGACTAAGACCAAAGATTAAAATGAAAGGGACAGCTCACCACTGGAAACTCACTCCTTGTAAAGTTTAATAAGAAATGGTAAATCTTGTCTCCTACAAATGAATTCCTTTATTTTCTCTGAGCCTCACTATAATTAATATATTCTCATTTTGTATTTTAAGAAGTTCTAGCAGCTTAGTGGTTATGAGGCAGGCTGCTAATCTCATGGTCAACACTTAGAAACTATCAGAGGTTCCATGGGAGAAAAATGACGTTTTTTATTCCTGTAAGATTTACAGCCTCGGAAACTCCATACAGGGTCACTGAGTCAGTACTAACTCCACAGCACATAACCACCATTACCATTCTGTATTTAAAAAAAAATTTATTTTATTATGGATGTATTTTGTTATATATTCAGCCTTCTCACTGCTTTGCTCAGCTTCATTTTTGAGATGAATGCTAATTGTTTTAATTGCTTTCTAAATTTAATTCATTGTCATTTAAAAAGTTGGTATCCTATCACAACATTATCTCATTATTTCTCACACATTATACCTGTATTTCAGTGAAGAAAGCTAAATTGAAATCCAATGAATTGTGAAGCCTTTCCAAATCCAACTTTCCACTGAAAAGGCTGACACACCCTAAAGCAACGAATAAATATAAATCTAAAAGATATTTATCTTTCTATAAACAGGACATATATCTCAATAATATAAAAGCTTCAACACAGAGAAAAATGTGTACAAAAAGACAGTTTCTTATATACTGCTACTTCCAAACCCAGACATTTCATAAATACAACAGTTATATGACTGGACAAGTATTTATAAAGGATTGATATTCAAAAATCTCTTTAGAGTAAGAAGCAGTTGTTATGGAGTCAATATCTGACTCCTAACAACACTGTGCATGAGAAAAAGTAGAACTGTGGTCTATACAGTTTTCAAGGCCAAATTTTTGTGGAAGATGATCTCTAAGTTTTCCTTCAGAGGCATTTCTTGGTGGACTCAAATTGCCAACATTTTGATTAACAGTCAAGTGTGTTAACCTTTTGTACCTCTCAAGAACTAGACTCAATTCAATTCATGTCCACATAAACAGGGAAGGATGACTACAGAGAAATGATTTAAGTACCAACAATTTGTGAAGCCTCAGAGCCAGATACTATGTATACCTTTCAAGTGTTAATGAGAAGTAAGAAAACAATTAAAGGAATATTTGTTACATGTAAATTATAGAAAATACCCTTTAGAAGAAAATATTGGATGAGAGCAGCAAAACGTGTAACAAAAAATATAGAAAACCAGGTGGAAACATCTGTAATTTAATGTAAAAAGAGATAAAATAAATTTAAAAAGAAGATGATTTATAAGAAAATATAAGAAGTTATTATATCATATTGATGATTGGAGTGAGTGGAGACATGAACAATCAAATGAATAAAAAAAATCATGAAGGCATACAAGAAAGCTTAATAGGAATGAAGGAAAATCTAAAACTACAGATCATAGAATCAACCAAAAGAAACACAATTATTTTAAAATCTCCCTTGTAACATATCCTAGTATAGATATTTTATTACAAGGACAAAGAAGAAATCTGATACCAATTCAAGCAAAACAAAACAACAAAAAATGTTACATCCAGATACTAATACAAACTTTCAGGCTCACTTAAGCCTTTGCTAAGTACTTGACTTTTATGTTTATGTGAGATATAAATTTGCATGGGTTGCAATTTGAACAAATTATTTTTTTACTAATGCAACAAAGATATATGAACACTCTGGATATGGAAAGATTTTTAAAATTAATGTTACATTTTTAAAGTCATAATATTATTACAGTTTATTTTTCTCAGGAATTATATATAAGGTTGCTATGAGTTGGATTGTCCATTTTGTTGTATTGTGGTGGCTTGCATATTGCTGTGATGTTCAAGCTATGCCATAGGTATTTTAAATATCAGTGGAGCATACAGACTAAGAGAAACTAGGAAGAAGATCTAGGAAGAAGTAGAGGTGGACTAATTCTGAATGTATGGTGACTGAACGCCAGAGGAATATCAGCAGAACATTGTCAGTTGTAGAGCCAGAAGATGAAAGCAGTATGAATACACCAGAATATTATCAAATATAGTGCCAGAACATGAACCCCTGAAGTTGGAAGCCTCTCAAAATGCTACTGGCAAAGAGTTGCCTCCTCAAAGAACGGTTGACCATGAATAAACAGATTGAGTAAAGCTTTTGGGATATTAATTTCTTAATGGGGAATGACTCAAAATGAGAAACAGCTGCAAACATCCAATAATAATCAGAACATGGACTATACAAAGGAAAAATCTAGGAAATTTTCAAGTTGCCATAAATGAAATGGAATGCATAAAGATTAATATCTAAGGCACTACTGAGCTGAAATGGACTGGTATTGGCTATTTTGAATCTGACAATCACATGTTTTACTATGTCAGGGATGACAAATTCAAGAGGAATGGAGCAGCATTCATTATCAAAAAGAACATTTCAAACTCTGTCTTGAAGTACCACAATGTCTGGGTAGAGTAACATCCATATGTTTACATGGAAGACGAGTTAATAACACTATTATTTAAATTTAAGCAACATTCACTAAAGCCAGGAGGGATTAAATTGAAGAATTCTATGAGTTTGTTTAATCTGAAATTGATCAAACTTGCAACCAAGATGCATTGATACTTACTGGTGACTAGAATGCAAAGGTTGGAAAAAAAGACTAAGGATCAGTAGTTGGAAAATATGGCATTGGTGGTAGAAGTGTTGCAGGAGACTGAATGATAGAAGTTTGCAAGACCAATGACATTCATTGCAAATACCTTTTGTAAACAGCCCAAAAGGCAATTATATATATGGGTCTCACCAGATGGAATACACAGTAATCAAATTGACTACATCTGTGGAAAAGTCAGTGGAAAAGCTCAATATCATCAGCCCAAACAGCCTGAGGCAGACTGTACAACCATCATTGAAGCAGAAGAAAATTAAAACAAGTCAGAAAGAGCCAAAATATGACCTTGAGCAAAGCCCATCTAAATTTAGAGACCATCTCAAAAATAGATTTGATGCATTAGTCATTAAGATGAGAAGAGCTGGATAATATCAAGCTCGTCATACCACACAAAAGCAAAAGTCACTAAAAAGACAATAAAAATAGAAAATATTAAAATGAATGTCAGAAGCAACAGTAAAATCTGCTCTCCAACTTAGATATAACAAAGCTAATGGAAGAAATTGAGAAGTAAAAGAGCTGAACAGAACCTTGAAAAGGCCAAGTTTAAACAAAGTCAATGATTGTAATGAAATGTGCAAAGACTTGGACTTAGGACACCAAAAAGGAAGAACACGTTCAGCATTTCTCAAGTTGAAATAACTGAAGAAAACATTCAAGTCTCAGATTGCATTATTGAAGGGCTCTATGAACAAAACATTGAATAATGCAGAAAGCATCAAAATAAGATGAAAATTATACATAGTCACGGTATCAAAAAGAAATGGTCAATGTTCAACCATTTCGAGAAGTAGCATATAATCAAATACAAATGATAATGAATGAAGAAGTCCAAACTACACAAAGATATCGGTAAACACAACACTCCAGGAATGGATGGAATACAAATTTAAATATTTCAACAAACTGATGCTGCACTGGAGACACTCATTCATCTTTGCCAAGAAATTTGGAAGACAGCTACCTGGACAATGGATTGCAAGAGGTCATATGCGATTCCATTCCAAAGAGAGGTGACCCAGCATAATGTGAAAATTATCAAACAATATCAATAATATTATAAGCAAATAAAATTATACTGAAGATAATTAAAAAATGGTTGCAACATTACAGCAACTGGGAACTTTCAGAAACTCAAATAGAATTCAGAAGAAAACTTAGAACTGGGGATATCATAGTTGATATCAGATTGATCTTGGCAGAAAGCAGAGAATACCAGAGAGATGTATACTTAACTATGGAAAGGTTCTCGACTGAGTGGGTCATAATAAGCTATGGGTAACATTTCAAAGAAAAGATATTCCAAAACACTTGATTGTACTCATGAGAAACCTGTACCTAGAATAAGAGGCACTCATTTGAACAGAACAAAGGGATACAGATAGGTTTAAAATCAGGGAAAATGTGCAGTTTTGAATTTTTTCACCATACATAATTATTCTGCAGGGTGAGCAAATAATATGACAAAGTGGGTTATATGAACAAGAGCATTACATCACAATTGCAGGAAGATTCACTAACAACTTGTGATATGCTGATGAAGATCAAAGACCACAGCAGACAGTGAGGATTACACCTCAATGTAAAGGAAACATAAATCATCACAACTGAACCAATAAATAGCATCATGATAAATGGATAAAAGACTGCAATTGCCAAAGATTTCATTTTGCTTGGATTCACAGTCAACACTCATGGAAGCAGCAGTCAAGGATTCTAATCTAATGGGCAGCAGATTTGCCTAATCTTGTGCAGCAGGTTAGGCAAATCTGTTGCAAAAGACCTCTTTAATGTGTTCAAAAGCAAGGATATCATTTGATTAGTAAGGTACATCTGATTCAAGCTGTGTTTTTTCCAATTGCCTCAAATGCACGTGAAACTTAGACAATGAACAAGGAAGACTATAAAAGAATTCCACCACACATTTGTCAGTTTGTCGTACTGTAGTGGCTTGTGAGTTGCTGTGATTCTGAAAACTGTGCCACTGGTATTTTAAATACCAACAGGGTCACCAATGGTGGACAGTTTTCAGATGAGCTTCCAGATGAAGACAGACTAGGAAGAAGAAGTGACAAACTACTTCCGAATATTTAGTCACTGAAAACGTTATGAATAGCAGAGAAACACCGTCAGATATAGGGCCAGAAAATGAGCTCCTCAGGTTGGAAGGCACTCAAAATGAGACTGGAGAAGAGCTGCCTCCTCAAAGTAGAGTTGACTGGGATAAGGCAAATGGAGTACAACCTGTGGGAGTAAAGACTTCAGGACCTTTATTTGCTGATGGGGCACAAATCAAAATGAAGAGAAACAGCTGTAAACTTCTATTAATAATAGGAACATGTAATGTATGAAGTATGAATCTAGGAAAATTAGAAATTGTCAAAAATGAAATAGAACGCATAACATCAATATCTTAAGCATTAGTGAGCTGAAATGGACTGGTATTGGCCATTTTGAATCTGACAACCACATGGTATACTATGCCGGGAATGATAAATTGAAGAGGAATGGTGTTACATTCATCGTCAAAAAGAACATATCCAGATCAGTCATGAAGTACAACACTGTCTGTGATAGGATAATATCCATGCAAATACAGGGAAGATCAGTTAATATCACTATTATTCAAATTTATGTACCAACCACTAAAGCCAGTGAAAATGAAATAGAAGAATTCTACCAACTTCTTCAATCTGAAATTCTTCAAACATGCAATCAAGGTGTATTGATCATTATCGGTGATTGAAATGCAAAGGTTGGGTACAAAGAGAAGGATCAGTAGTTGGAAAATATGGCCTTGGTGATAGAAATGATACTGGAAATCACATGATAGAATTCTGCAAAAGCAACGATTTGTTCATTTCCAATACCTTCTTTAGACAGCATAAGAGAAGACTATACACATGGACCTCAACAGATGGAATACATAGAAATCAAATTGACTACATCTGCGGAGAGACACGATGGAAAAGCTTCATGTCATCAGTCAAATCAAGGCCAGGGGTAGATTGTGGAACAGACCATCAATTACTCTTATGCAAATTCAAGCTAAATTGAAGAAAATGAAAACAAGTCCACTAGAGCCAAAATATAACCTTGAATATATCCCACCTGGATTTAGAGATCAGCTGAAGAACAGATTTGAGACATTAAACACTAAAGACTGAAGACCAGAAGAGTTGTGAGATGACATCAAGAACGTCATGCAGGTAGAAAGCAAAAAGTCAAGAAGACAAGAAAGAAGGTAAACGTCAAAATGGATGTCAGAAGAGACACTGAAACTTGTTCTCCAGCATAGAGATGTTAAAGCAAATAGAAGAAATGAGAAGATCCAAGAGCTGAACAGAAAATTTCCAAGATCAGTTCGAGAAGATAAAGGCAAATATTACAACAGAATGTGCAAAGATCTGGAGTCAGAAAACCAAAAAGGAAGAACATGCTCAGCATTTCTCCAGCTGGGGGACCTGAAGAAAAAAATTTAAGCCTTGACTTTCGTTATGGAATGATTCTCTGGCAAATTATTGAATGATGCAGAAAACATCAAAAGAAGATGGAAGGAATACAAAAAGTCACTGTACCAAAAGGAAATGGTTGATGTTCAACCATTTCAAGAGGTAGCATATGATCAAGAGCGAACGATACTGAAGAAAGATGTCCAAGGTGCATTGAAGGAATTTTCAAAGAACAAGGCACCAGGGATTGATGGAATAAAAATTGGAATCTTTCAAGAAAGTGAGGTGGCACAGGAGGCACTCACTCATCTATGCCAAGAAATTTGGAAGACAACTATCCTGCCAAATGATTGGAAGAGATAGATATTTGTCCCCATTCCTAAGAGAGTTGACCCAATGGAATGTGGAAATCATTGGACAATCTCTTTATATCCCATGCAAGTAAAGTTTTACTAAAAGTAATACACAAATGGCTACAAACATACACTGACAGAGAACTTCCATAAGTTTAAGCTGGATTCAGAAGAGGATATTCTTACTGATATCTGATGAATCTTGGCTGAAAGCAGAGAATATCAGAAAGATGTTTACCTGTGCTTTATTGACTATGTAAAGGCTTTTGATAGTGTGGATCATGACAAGCTATGGACAACATCGCAAAGTATGAGTATTCCTGAACACTTAACTGTGCTCATGAGGAATCTGTACATGGACTAAGAGGCAGTCGTTTGAACAGAACATCGGAAAACTGTCTGGTTTGAAAT
>NW_006408638.1:9462079-9468930 GCF_000296735.1 Chrysochloris asiatica | reverse complement strand
GACTAAGGTGCGCCTGACCCAAGCCATGGTATTTTCAATAACCTCATATGCAGGTGAAAGCTGGACAGTGAATAAGGAAGACCGTAGAAGAATTGATTATTTTAAGCTATAGGGTTGGAGGAGAATTTTGAAAGTGCCATGGGCTGCCAAAAGAATCAACAGATTGTGTTGGAAGAAGTGAAGCCAGAGTGCTCCTTGGAGGCCAGGATGGCCAAACTTCATCTCTCATACTTCGGGCATATTGTTAGGATGGACCAGTCACTGGGGAAGGATATCATGTTTGGTAGGGTGGAGGGTCAGAGAAAAATAGGAAGACACCCTGTGAGATGGACTGGCAGAGTGGCAGCATCTATGGACTCAGGAATGGCAACAGTAGTGAGGTTGGCCCAGGATCGGGCAGTGTTTCATTCTGCTGTGCATAAGGTTGCTATAAGTTGGTACCGACTTGATGTCATCTAACAACAACAACAGCAAATAGACTAATTGATTCATTTGAATTTTGATGTTGAACAAGAATATTGAAAGTACAATAGACTGTCAGAAGAAGAAACAAGCCTGTTAGGAGAATTATGTTAGAAAGAAAATGTTAGAAGAAATATATCAAAAATGTACCTTAATAGCAAGCATAGACTTTTTCTTTATATTTCTGACACATTCTGGAGGGACCAGTCCCTGGAGAAGGACATCATACTTTGTAAAGTTAAGGGACAACATAAATGTGGAATACACCCAATGAGATGGATTGACATAGTGGCAGCAGCAATGGGCTCAAGCATAAAAATCATGAGAATGGCACAAAACCAAGCAGTGTTTAGTTATATTGTACATAGTGTAGCTATGAGTTGCAACCAACTGGCTAGCAACAATCAACAACAATAAGCCTGAGTTGACTTAAAAAGCATTAGGGCTTTTTTTGGTATTTTTAAATATCTTTTCATAATTGTTTGCTGCTAACCGAAAGTTTGACTATTTAAACCCCCAAACCACTGGGCAGCAATAAAATATAGCAGTCTATTTCTGAAATTATACAGACTTGGAAACCATAGGGCACAGTTTTACTCTGTCCTGTTGTTGTTTTTGTTAGGTGAAGAAAAGTCGCTTCCAACTCAGAGTTACTCTGTGCAAAACAGGATGAAACAGTGCCCTGTCCTGAGCCATCCTCATTATTGTTTTGTTTGAACCCATTGTTGCTGCCACTGTATTAATTCATCTCATTCAATGTTTTCCTCCACTTTACCAGGTATCATGTTCTTCTCTAGGTACTGATCCTTCCTGACAATATGCCCAATGAACTAGAGTAAAAGTATTACCATTCTAACTACTAAGAAGCATTCTGGCTCTACTTCTTTTTTGTTGTTGTTGTTATTGTTTATTTGTTTATTTTATTTTATTTATTTTAAGTTTTTATTCTGAATTGAGTGATAGTTTGCATGGGAAAGCATCAACTTTACATTCATCCCATTGTATTTCGTTTCATTGCTATGATTATAATCCCCTCCATGCAACATCATTCAATAGCATTAGCTTCCTATCCTTCTGGGTTTTTTTTGTTTGTTTGTTTGTTTGTGTGTGTGTTGTTGTTGTTGTATTTGGATTTACACTGAAACATTCAGGAGTATATAACCATTCAAACAACCAAAGGTTATACCCTGCAAGCCAGCCCCCAGCCATCAGAATACAACCCCTCTTCCTCCTTGAGTTTGGAGTCCCCAGCCGCTGTCTCTCCATGTCATCATCTCTGCCTCAATCTCTGGCATTGCTGATTCTCTGGCTAGGGTCCTGTACTCCTCTTCTCCCTTGATGGTCCCAGGGTTCTCTGCTCCTGGGCTGCAGGATCTACCACTCCCCTCCATTTGCAACATTCACAATCGGTCCTGATAGTAATTATTTACTATGGGCCACAAGAGTCTTATCCTCATCTCCTTTCACTAGTACATCTAGACAGGTTGGAATCCATTCAGTGGAGATTCTACCTTCCCCCGAACCCTCTGAAACTAAGCTCTCTCTTAAAAACTTGTAAGCAAGTCACTTCATATCTTTGTAGCCCCTGACCCCCAATTTTGGGTAGCAAATATCTAAGTTACCCATCCCTGTCAATCCTGTGTACAGAGGGGGTGGGAATGATCCTTCCTGTAAAAATTTGTTCCCTCTTTTAAGCTACTATATCCATAAGTATAGGACAAGTTTATCAAATTATAGTGGATTACACTCTTTTTCTTCTTCTTTCTTCCTCAAGTCGAGTTCTTATCATCCAGCCATTGAAGCTAGGTCAAATGGGTGCTATCTTCAAGTATGGATGTTCTTGTGCATCTCCCCTCTCTTCATATCAGCTAGATTCTTCACTCTCCTCTCTAGTCGTCTATGACAATGACGGTGTCCATGGCCTCAGGAATCCCTAGGTCTCACTAGACTGCTGGCCAACCAAGTAACGATCCAGGTTAACAGGAGTCTATTGAAAGTGGTCGGACTTAGCTCACAGCTTCATTACTGTTTTTCCCCCACTTCCTCTTATCGGTAGACAAATGTGGTCACCAGCAAGACCACATGTCTGTTCATGTATTCCCTTCGAGTTTAAGTCTTGGAAGGGTTTTGTCTTAAAGGGAATTGTTTGCTTGCCTTGATGGCTTCCTGGCAAACAATGTGCTTGTTCTTGTAGTAGTCAATCAGACAACCTTTATTATTTTTTTTAATTTTTCCTGCTGGTCTTTCTTTCAAGAAGTATCTTCTGTTCCCCTAGCTGCTCCAGGCTGGTATGCTTGTCTTTTCAAGTGGAAATTTACCACTTCAGAAGATTCTGTATTAGGATCAGGATTCTGCCTATGGTTTTATGCAATGCAAAAGCTCTACACAAAGTCTCTTTTATTGGGCAAGTTCTAGCCCCATTTTAGGTATTCCAATCTGTTGTAGGCTGAAGACGGGCTTACAAGCTTTCTATAGTAAGGTTTCTGGTTATTTCTTTCTCTCCTCCTCTAGTGTCTATTTTACAAGTGTAGGGAAGGGAAACCAAGGTTCATAAGACAGTCAAACATCTTAACATTATTTCCCCTTTTACCCATTCAAACCATGCCTCAATCCCTGTATCCCAGAGCCCTGTTCCAAAGTTGAGCATGCATCACTATTTACCTTTGTTCCATTTACTGGCTATACTTCTTAAAATACAAATTAATCTGTTCTAACAGTCCATGGTACTTTAATATTCTTCAATAACACTTTCATTACCAAGACCAACACCAGAATCATTCTTTGGTCTTCCTTATTCCTTATGCAATGTTCACATGCATATGAAATGATTGAATTTATCAAGACTTGTGTCAGGCGCACCTTATTCCTCTGACATCTTTACTCTTTAACATTGTAAAGAGGTCTTTAGAAGCACATTGGCTGATGTAATGCATCGTATGATTTCTTGGCTGCTGCTACCATGAGCACTGATTGTGGATCTAAGTAAAGTGAATCAATTCAGTCTTTTCCCTATTTCTCATAATTTTTTTTTTTTTTTTTAGTAGTGAGGATTTTCATTTTCTTTAAATTGTGGTGAAATGCATATTGAAAGCTGTAATCATTACTCTTCATTAGTAAGTATTTCAAGTTCCTCTTTGATTTCAGCAAACAAGGTTTATCATATGCAAGTCACAGGTTACTTATGAATCTTCCTCTAATCCTAATGTGAAGTTCTTCTATAACCCAGTTTCTCAGGTTATTTGCTTAGCATGCAGATTAAATAAGTATGGTGAAAGGATATAACATGACAGGCAAATTTTCTGCTTTTGAACCATTTACTTTCTGCTTGTTGTGATCTAACAAGCACCTCTTGGTCTAGGTACAGGCTCCTTATGAACAAAATAAAGAGTTCTGGAATTCCAATTCTGCACAGTAATAGCTAAAGTTTTTATAATCCAAACAGTCAAATACTTTGCATAGTCAATAAAGCACAAGTAAACATCCTCTGGTATTCCCTGCTTTCAGCCAAGATAAAGTTGAAGCTAGCACTAATATAGATAATTCCATGTTCTCTTCTGAATCTGGCTTGAATTTCTGGCAACTCCGTGTCAATTTAATGCTGCAACTATTTTTAATTCTCTTCATTAAAATATAACTTTCATGTGATGTTGATATTTTTCAATGATTTCTGAATTTGTTAGGTCACCTTTCTTTGGAATTAGCATAAATATGGATTTCTTCCAATCAGTTGGTCAGGTATCTGACTTGCAAATTTCTTGGCATAGACCAGTGAGTTCCTCCAGTGCTACATCGGATTGTTTAAATACTTCAATTTCTATTTTGTAAATTCCTGGAGTGTTCTTTTTCACCAGTGCCTTTGATGCAGCTTGGATTTCTTCCTTCAATTTAATTAATCCTTAAGCATATACTACCTCTTGAAATAGTTACATAGCAGCCAATTCTTTTTGATATGGTGAATTTGTACATTCATCTATTTTCTTTTGTAGCTTCCTGCATTGTTAAATAATTTCCAAATAAATGCTCAATATTTTTTGAAAAAAAATTCCTGCATTGTTGAATATTTGCCCATTGAATCAAACTTACAATTTGAAGCTTGAATTTTTTCCTCAGTTTTTTTCAATTTGAGAAATGTTAAGCATGTTCTTCCCCTTTGGTTTTCTACCTAAAAGTCTTTAAACGTTTATCTTACCCTTGTATTCACAAATACTGTAAACTCATAGGGTCACAGTTGTGGAAACTAGTTTGACCTTAGACTTAACTACTAAAGGTTAACTACTGAAAGCTAAGAATTATTGTCTCAGAGATATCTAGGTCAATTGGCCAAGCATAGTTCATTCAAATGATATTCTATATTCTAATCTGGTCTCATCTTGCCCAGAGCAAAGGAGAATGAAGAAAACCAAAGACTCAAAGGGTCATTTAGTCCAAAGGGTTAATGGTTCACATGAATGACAGCCTTCCCTAACTTGATACCAGAAGAACTTGTCAGTGCCTGGCTATCGCTGTTCATTGATAACTCTGATGAGGACTACAATGGTTATACTGTGTAAAAAATGCAGAACAAAATTCAAATTAAAAAACAACAACAACAAAAAAACAAGCCTAAGAAAAACAGGGCTACTAGTCTGAAAGAGACCAGAGATACCCCTAAAACTATTGTCCTGAGACAACCTTACAATTTGAAGACGTTTCCAGATGCTATCTCCCAGACAAATAATTGTTGTTTTTGTTGGTAAGGGCCATTGAGTTGATTCCAACTCATAGTAACCTTGTATAGGGATTCCAAGGTGTGGCTGGTGAGCTCAAACTGCTGATCTTGAAGTTCAAACTGACCGTGCAGTCCAGCAAATTAACATACAGTGCTGCACCAGGACTCCAAATAATAGATGGCACTAAGATCATTAACACCCATGAAGAATGTGCTTTATGAACAACCAACTATATGAGACAAAAAGCACAAAAGACAGGGAGGGATAGGGAAATCAGAGGAATCCAAATAGGGAACACAAGGAGGAAATGTGGGTAGTGCTGACACATTGCAAGAATTGTAGCCAATGTCAATGAATGCATGAATTATTGATTGGAAAACTAATTTGTTATGTAAACTTTCAGTCAAAACACAATATTTAAAAAGAAAACCTGCATCTCAATAAATATTTTATACTGGGATTAAATGGAATCTTTCTTTTTATATGTGCAGCACTTAAATAGTATGTTTAAGTCCAATTGTAGTGCATTGAATTCCCTCATACGGCTCTTCTATCCACAGTTTTTGTAAGTCCCATGAAATGATTTTTTCGTCCTGACGGGTTTGGGTAGGAGAAGGTAGAAGAAGATGTTGTGAATGATTGTTAGCAGGGTTAATTATGATTGTGAAATCTTGAAACTCTAATTGAGGGTTTAATATGACCCATCTCGGAAACAGGAATGGGGGATCTCATTACCAACAAGAAAGAAGAACCAGAAGTAGAGTACATCCTTTTAATGCCAAGATTCCTGCACAGGAAGCATCCTAAACCCAGCAGAGATGACACCAAAATAGTTAGTTACACAAGAGCAGCAGCAGAACAAAGAAAGAGCCAGAGCACCAGACAAAGTGGTGGGTTTCTCATCTCACAAGACAAGTAAAGCTTAGTTCCCTTGTGCAGGAGGCTCATTTGTTGAACAGGTTGCCTCCAAGTACTTTACTGGGGAAACTAGGTTTGCTCACTCATGGAGCTTAGTTCCCTTGTGCAGGAGGCTCCTTTGTTGAACAGGTTGCCTCCAGGTACTTTACTGGGGAAACTAGGTTTGCTCACTCATGGAGCTTAGTTTCCTTGTGCAGGAGGCTCATTTGTGGAATAGGGTGCCTCCAGGCACTTTACTGGGGAAACTAGGTTTGCTGACTCATGGAGCTAAAGTGTCTTCAGGCTGAGGCTTATGTTGGAGTGGCGTGCCCTTTTAGCATTATCAGCAGCCCTAAAAGAGCTTTTTAACATTGCTCAAGCAATGCAGAAAGCAGGCCAAGTCACCAAGGACCAGGGAAAGAGCCTGCCTGCTGGAACAGCTGAAAAGAAATTGTGCTGACTGGAAGAATTTTGCTCTGAGCATTTCTGACCCGGAATTGTAACCTACTAATTTTCCTAATAAACCCCATTAACTCTGAGTTCTGTGAGGCCATTGAAATAAATTATCCAAGCCACCTGAGTGGAGAGTGGTATGGGAGGAACGACTAGTTTCAGAATTGGTAAGGTTACAGAGTGGAGGCTTGTCTTATTTCTGTAAGACTTCAACCTTATAGGAATAGACCTTGGACTGATGCTCCTGATGAGGTTGATTATATTCCTGCCCTCTTTTGAAGCTGAAGGAGGTCAGGTGTTACCTCCCACATCATTTTTTACACCAATAAC
>NW_006408638.1:9459584-9460838 GCF_000296735.1 Chrysochloris asiatica | reverse complement strand
CAATAGATCTGTTTTGGAAGAAGTGCAGCCAGAGTGCTCCTTGGAGGCCAAGGTGGCCAAACTTCATCTCTCATACTTCATACATATTGTCAGGAGGGATCAGTCGCTGGAGAAGGATGTTATACTGGGTAAGATGGAGGGTCAGTGAAAAAAGAGGAAGACCCCCAATGAGATGGATCAGCCAGGTGGCATCATTGATGGCATCACGTGTGGCAGTGGTGGTGGGGTTGGCCCAGGATCGGACATTGTTTCGTTCTGCTGTGCATGGGGTTGCTATGAGTCGGTTCCAACTTGATGGCACCTGACAGCAACAACAAATACATATATGGAGCTCTGGTAGCGTAGTGGTTACAAATCGGGCTGCGAACCTTAAGGTCAGCGGTTCGAAACTATATGTTATGTGGATATCCTGGTGTGGCACTGTAGGATCAGAATTGGATTGCAAACATCAAGGTTGGCAATTCAAACCCACCTGTTGCTGCTTGGACAACCTATAGAGTGTCACTATGAGTCAGAACAGACTCTATGGCATTTAACAATTATTCAACTATAAAATGAAATGACGTTCCTATATGTCCCACTAGAAGATTGAATATTAAAACATCATGCTAAATGAAATAAGCCAGATACAAAGGAAAAATATGATATGATTTATTTTTCATGAAGTCCAGGCAAAAGATCCATGGTTATGAGAAGATAGACAGAGGGGACCAAAATCAAAGCTAATGCATTGCCATTAAATCAATTCTGACTCATAGCAACTGTCTACTCTAGGATAGAATAAGACAGTTTCAACACTAAGATAGATTAGAAAGAAGGCAGAGATACAGACCCCTTCTGAAACATCATAAACCAAAAGCTTATGAATATTAGGGGAACATGATCTGGTATATTACCTGAAGATTATACTTTCTGGTTGGAAGGCACTCAATATATGACTAGGGAAGAACTGACTCCTCAAAGTAGAGTTCACTGTAACAATGTGGATGGATCACTAATTTGAATAACTTTATTTACAACTCTAGATGATAAAAAGCTGGAGTCAACATCCATTAATAATCAACATAATATACACAAGGAAATTGGAGGTTGTTAAAAATGAAATAGAAAATGCATTGATCTCAAATAAATCAATGTATTTTCTATTATCCTAGATATTATTATTGCTTTTAAGTTGTTTGATGCCATTGAGTTGGTTACAATCCATACTGACCTTATGCTCAACAGAGAGAAACACTGTCTGATCCTGTGGCA
>NW_006408638.1:9456197-9457904 GCF_000296735.1 Chrysochloris asiatica | reverse complement strand
CCATTGATTGTAGATAAAAACAAACTGAAGTCTTTGACAATTTAAATTTTTTCTCCATTTATTGTGGTATTAACTATTGGTCAAATTCTGATGATTTTTCATTTTCTTTACATTGAGGTGAAATTCATATTGAGTCTTTGATTTTTATTAGTAACTTTTTCAATTTGTCTTTGCTTTTAGCAAGGAAGGTTGTGTAATATTCATTTTTCAGGCTGTAATGATTTTTCATCTATTCTTCATTCAATCCAGATAATAGGATTATTTGCCCAGCATACAGATTGAATAAGTATGGTGAAAGGATGAAACATGACACACCCCTTCACTGATTTTAAATCACTGAGTATCCCCTTGTTCTATTTGAATGACTTCTTCTTGGTCTCTATACAGGTTCCTCATGAATACAATTAAGCTTTCTGGAATATGTAATCTCTGCAGTGTTATCCATAGTTTATTAAGATCCATACCATCAAATGTCTTTCTGTAATCACTTTTATTGTAGTTAAATGTTGTTGAGACATATTTGAGTCTTGGCAACTCTATATAGGGTTTTGAGGAGTAGATCGTGGATTTGAACTGCAGACCTTGAGGCTACCAGTCCATTACTTATCATATAGCACTACACCAGGACTCCTGCATAGTCAATAAAGGGCAAGTAAATATTTTTCTTGTTTTTTTTTTTTTTTTGCTTTCAATAACATTCCATCTGACATCAGCAATCATAAATCTTAAACATCCTTTTCTGAATCCAGCTTGAATTTCTAGTAGATCTCTGTCAATATACTGCAACAATTTTTAAAAATTATCTTTAGCAAAATTTTACTTGCATGTGATACTAATGATATTATTTGATAATGATTTGAACATTCCATTATGTCACCGTTCTTTGGAATGGGCACAAATATGAATCTTTTCCTATCAGCTGGCCAGATAGTTGTCTTCCAAATTTCTAGACATAGATGAGTGAGTGCCTCCAGTGCTATATCAGTTTGTTGAAACATTTCAATTTATATTCTGTCAATTCTTGGAACCTTGTTTTTCTACAGTGCCTTCAGTGCTGCTTAGATTTCTTTCTTCAATACTGTGAAGTTTTAATGTTATGATATCTCTTGAAATGATTGAACATCAGCCAATTATTTTTGGTAACAAGGGCTATGTATATTCCCCCCACCTCTTTAAAATTGTCTAAGACTCATTCAATATTTTGTCCACAGAATCCTTCAGTATTGCAACTTGAGGCTTGATTTTTTTCTTTATTTATTTCAATTTGAGACATGCTAAACACATACCTTCTTTATGGTCTTCTAACTCCATGTCTTCCCACATTTTATTACTGTTATTGACTTTGCCTCCTTAATCTGCCTTTGAAATTTTCTATTCATCATTCATTCCATTGATTTACATAGCTTCAAGGTATTCAAGAGCAAGTTTCAGAGTCTCTTCTGGTATCCACTTTGTTCTTTTTCTTCCTATCTTTTTAATGACTTGTTACTTTCTTCATATATAATGTTCTTGATTCCATCCTACAACTCTTGTGGTCTCCAGTCATTAATGTCTAGTGTATCAAATCTGTTACTGATATGTCCTTTAAATTCAGATATGATATACTCAGAGGATCCTGGTGTAGTGCTGCAGGAAATGTACTGGATCATAAAGTCAATTTGAACTGCAAGGTCAGGAGTTCAAATCCACCAGCTGCTCCTCACAGCT
>NW_006408638.1:9452655-9454923 GCF_000296735.1 Chrysochloris asiatica | reverse complement strand
AAAATAGTATTATGAGAAAGTTTGAAGTATTATAAGAATTACAAAATGTGATATAGTGACATAAAGCGAGTAAATGCTGCTGGAAAAATGAAGAATAGCTTGAAGCAAAACTAACACATCTTTCAATTTGTAAAAAATTCAATATCAGCATAGCATAATAAAAAGAAGTGCAATAAAACCAATTTTTGTTCTTGTTAAGTGCTGTCAAGTTAATTCTGACACATTGACACTGTATAGGGTTTCCAAAGAGCAGCTGGTGAGTTTGAACCACCAAACTTGAGGTTAGCAGGTGAGTGTTAATCCTACAACACCACACCAAGAATCTATAAAACAAATTATGCTGTATTAATATAGAAACATCAAGATCTATACTTGTATTTAAATCCAGGCTTGCTTCCATTTGCCTTCCTGATCTATTTAACATAACTATTTACCTGTGTATGTATTTACAAATAAGTTTGCTTTTACTCTGGTAAGATTATATGTTATGGCTTTTACCATGTTTTTGAGTGCCATGAAGTCATTTCTGACTTTGTAGACTCCTGTGTAAGGTTTCTAAGGAGCGGTGTTGAGGTTTAACCACTGACACTGCAGTTAGCATTAAATTCTTATCCTATAGTGCTAATTCCTTTATTCTTGCAGATCTCTCTTTGTCTTCCTATACTTTGGTCATGCTATGCTTACTTCCCCCATAATGTGTTCTGCCTTTGCTTTCACCATATCTAATACTTGTATACTATCTAGTAGTGACTCTCTCTCCCTCCCTTTCCCATCCCTGGTAAGCATTAAGAAGTTTCTTTTTGTGTGTAAATCTATTCTTGACTTTTTTATAATAATGGTTTCATACAAATTTGTTGTTTTGTGAGTAGTTTATTTCACTGTTGCAAAAATGACATGGAGGCCATGTCTGAGTACCCCTGGCTTCAAACAGGGAAAGGAGAAGCAAACCCAATCAGCTCAAAGCTGAGTGCTATGAATTGGAGGTCAGACATGCCTCCATCCTACAACTTTCTTTACCCTGTTTTGACACCAAGCTCTCTGTAATCATAATCCCCAATATTAGTTTTCACAACACATGAGTGTCTATATTGCAATAGTATACAATAGATATAGATAGCATCCACAGACAGACAGACACATTGCTTTTTCTGTTGTTGTTTAGTTCCTTTGAGTTGGTTCTGACTCATAGTGATCCTCTATAGGGAGTCCTGGTGTGGTGCTGTGGGTTAATGCGCTGGACTGCAGTGTTGCTTTGCATCAAAAGGTCAGTGGATCAATCTCACCAGCCAGTCCTTGGAATCCCTACACAGGGTAACAATGGGTTAAAATCCATTCGATGGCACTTAACAACAATAAAATAGGGATTCTCAGGAGTGACTGGTGAGTTTGAACCACCAACATTGTAGTTCAAACTGACCTTATGATTGAGTGTTTATCTTACAGTGCCACAATAAAACCTTTTAGAAACACTCAAGCTCAATCTTGACTTCTGAATCCTTGGAATAGCCCCATTCATCTGCATCTTGTGTCTCTGGCAGGGTGGATCCACTAGGCTTTGGCTCCCATCAGTCATTTTGTTTAACTGCCCTGGCTTCTACTCCAGGCAACTCCAGAAGTTGCTGTTCTTCCCTCAGTTGTAGCATTTAGTCTATTACATTGCTTTCAGTTATTACAAGTAACAAAACACAAAATAAGGATATTATGCTTGGCAAAATGGAGGGACAGGAAAAAAGAGGAAGATCACAAGGAGATGGATTGTTACAATGGCAGCAGCAATGGGCTCAAGTGTAACAAGAATTTTGAAGATGTCAAAGGACTGACAGTATTTCATTCTGCTCTGCATAGGGAACTACGATTCAGAACCAACTCCATGTCAACCAATATCAGCAATGATTATCTCTCAAAATAGGTATTGAACTTTATGGTTTTAGGTTTAACGTTTACGTTTTTCATCCATTTTGAGCTACTTTTTGTATATAGTGTGAAGTAAATTTCATTTTTCTTTAAAAGGTTATCCAGCGATCTCAGCACAATTTATTAAAGACATTATCACATCCCCATTTGTTGTTGCTATTAAGTGCTGTTGAGTCAGCTCCAATTCATGATGACCCTATATAGGGTTTTCAAGGCATAGTTGATGGGGTTGAACGACCGACCTTTAGTCAAGTGCATTTTCCTATGGAGCCACGCCAGGCCTCCCCAGTTAGTAGGCTAAAACTCATTGTTGAAGATCAGTTGTCCAGAGGTAGAAGGATTTAGTTCTGTATT
>NW_006408638.1:9449270-9451647 GCF_000296735.1 Chrysochloris asiatica | reverse complement strand
AGAACAAAAGATCTTTGTTGGAAGAAGTGCAGCCAGAGTGCTCTTTGGAGGCTAAGATGTCCAAACTTCATCTCTCATACTTTGGACATATTGCCAGGAGGGACCAGTCACTTGAGAAGGATATCATATTTGGTAAGGTGGAGGGTCAGAGAAAAAGAGGAAGACCCCCAGTGAGATGGCTTGGCCAAGTGCATCAATGGGCTCAAGCATGGCAACAACTGTGAGTTGGCCCAGGACCAGGCAGTGTTTCGTTCTGTTGTACATAGGGTCACTATAAGTGGGTACCTACTTGATGGCACCTGACAACAACAACAACAACAACAACAACAACAAAGAAAGACCAGTTAGTACCATTATCATTCAAATTTACCCAACAACTACTAAAGACCCTGGACAAATGCAGTATACAGTAATCAAATTGATTACATCTGTTGGAAGAAACATTCATTTATGCCAATAAATTTGGAAGATATCTACCTGACAAATCATTTGTAAGAGATCCATCCATATTTGTGCCCAGTCCCAAGAAACTGACTCAAGAGAATGTGAAGATCATAAAAAAAAAAAAAAAAATCAGTAATACCACATGCAAGTTTATTTGCTGAAGTAAATGTTAAAAATGGCAGTAACAGTATATTAACAGTGAACTACCAGAAATTCAGGCTGGGTTCAGAAAAGGACATGCAATTAGGGACATCATTATTGATATAAGATGAATCTTGGCTGAAAACAGAATACAAAAAAATGATGTTTTCTGTTTACCTGTGTCTTATTGACTATGCAAAGTCTTTCATCTGTGAAAACCATGACAAACTACAGATAACCTTGTGAATAATGGGCATGCCATAACACTTAACTGTGCTTATGAGGAACCTGTATATATACCAAGTGGTAATTGTTCAAACAGAACTATTGGATACTGAATTGTTTAATATCAGCAAAGGTGTGTGTCAGTGCTGTAGCTTTTACCACAATTATTCAATCTGCATTCAGAACAAATGATCAGAGAAACTGGATTATTTGAATAGTGTTGCATCAGGTTTGGAGGATTCATTAACAATCTGCACTATGCAGATGATAAAACCTTACTTGCTGAAAGTGAAGAGGACTTAAAATATGTACTGATGAATATCAAAGATATAGATTGCACCTTAATTTAAAGAAAACAAAAATCCTCAAAACTGGGCCAATAAATAACATTTTGAATAATGAAGAAAATATTGAAGTTTTCAAGGATTTCGTTTGTGCTTATTTCCATAAGCAACACTCATGGAAGTATCCATCAAGAAATCAAGGGCCACATTACATTAAACAAATTTGCTGCACGAGATCTCTTCAAAGTGTTAAAGAGCATAGTTTGAGAACTAAGGTGTGTTTGACCCAAGTCATGGTATTTTCAAAAACCACATATGCATATGAAAATTAGACAGTGAATAAGGAAGATAGTAGAAGAATCAATGTTTTTAAATTATGGTATTAGAAAAGAATTTTAAAAGTACAAATTTGGGTTGGAAGAAGTTGAGTCAGAGTGCTCCTTAGAAGTCTGGATGATAAGAGTTTGCCTCTCATATTTTTGACACGTTATCAGAAGTGACCAATCCCTGGAGAAGAACATCATACCTTGTAAATTGGAGTGTCTATGAAAAATAGGAAGAGTGTCTCAGTAAGATGGATTGACACAGTATAGAAAAAATGGGCTAAAATATGACAAATGTGTTTCATTCTATTGTACATAAGCTCCTCATGAGTCTTGATAGAATCAAAGGTACCTAAACAACAACCACAACATCTTTATTTAAAAACTGTAGCAAACATCAACTACTACAAAGCATTTGTTGTTTTTGTTGTTGTTGTAGAGTGCCGTTGAGTGAGTTCCAATTCATAGCGACCACATACAGGGTTTCCAAGGAGCAAGTGAGCTTGAACCGGTGACCTTGCTGTTCAAACTGATTTTACAGTTCACTGAGCCACATGAGGACTCCACAAAGCCATTAAGTAACACATTTTTGCAGTTCACATTATTGAGTATATTTTAACTACATTATACTCTATCTGTGAAGACATATAGTAATAATTTCTTTCCATTTCTTTCAATAAGATATATGCTTTTGAGAAAAATGGTACTAGCTACATTAATAATCCATGAATTATGAGGGAGATTCATAACATTCATGGAAGAATGGACTTAAAAGATGATGGAATTTTTCCATGAAAGTTTTTAAGCCCCATTGCAAACTTCTATTTTTCCTGGTTTTAGAATTTATAGCAAAATATATAACAGAGTTTTGGAACTTTGGTGTCTCAATTTTTAGCATTTATTTGTATGAGTCACCACATTTCTCATTCATTACTTTTTATTCATTTCAAGTTTTATCAT
>NW_006408638.1:9443036-9449155 GCF_000296735.1 Chrysochloris asiatica | reverse complement strand
ATATTTGGGAAGCAAACACATTAGAAATAAGATATAATAAATTGATGGAAAATTTAAGTATCTGTTGGGTGTATATCACAAGATAGCAGTCAAAGTTGTGCATACAAATACAATGGATGATCAAATATAAAGTTGATAAATGACATTGAATAGATGGAGAGTGAGATTGTGTTCAAAGAGGGGAAGTTTATGAAAAAGGTAGGATTTATGTTTGATTTTAAGTTTGACTTTTAAATAAAGATAAAGGTGGGAACCAGAAAGGTTCTTTTAATGACTGGTTCAAAATATCATTCTAATGGAATTAAAGGCTCTGAAAAGTACAGAGGCTGTTAAAGTTAAAGTGGGCCAAGAAAATGTTATAATATTACTATCAGTTAATGACTACAAACTTTATCCTGTAGGTTAATTGGTGACATTGATAATTTATGAGAAGAAAATCAACATTGACTAAACTGGTGTAAATAGTAACTGGTAATAATGTGTAGAATAGATTGGAAAACTTGAAGAGACGTCAGGACATTATTGTAGAAATTCAGAAATGATAGCTAACGTAGAGTAAGATTTTTTTAAATAAGGTTCATTTATTAGATTAATCAGTAAAATAACAAAGGAATATTTTTGTTGTTAGGTATCATTGAATTGGTCCCTATTCATAGTAATTCTGTACACAATGGAATAGTTATTATGTTTGAGCTCATAAGTTGCTGCTACTGTGTCAAGCAATCTCATTGTCAGTCTTCCTTTTTTTCGTGACCCTCCATTTTACCAAATATAATGTACTTCTCCAGTGGTTGGGGGCCTCCTGACGACATGCCCAAAGACTAGAGATAAGATCTGGCAATATTGGCTTCTTAGGAGTATTTTGACTTGTTTTCCAAGACAGATTTATTTGTTATTTTGCATATGGTACTTTCAATATTCTTTACAAACTCCTTAATTCAAATGATGGATTCTTCAGCAGCCTTCCTTAATCATTGCCCAATTTTTAAATTATATGAGGCAAATGAAAATATCATGGCTTTGATCAGACACACCTTTATCTTCAAAGTGACAGCTTTTCTCTTTAACACTTTAAAAAGGCCTTCTAAAGCAGATTTGCTTAATATTATATATCAGTTGATTTATTGACTGCTGCAAATTCAGTCTCTTCTCCATTTATCATGATTTTATTTATTATTTCAGTTGTGAAGATTTTTGTCATCTTTAAATTCATACTGAAAGTTATAATATTTGATTTTCATCTCTAAGTCTTTCAAATTCTCTATGGGTGTGGTGCTGTCGGATTAGCACTGGACTGCTAACCCCACCCTTGGTCATTGTAACCTACCAGCTGCTCCTTTGAAACCCTATAGAGGGTAGTTCTGAGTTGGAACTGACTCAAAAACACTTAACAACAATGCTTCCAATAAGCAAGACTTCATATGCATATGACAAGTTATTGATGACTTCTCCTCTAATCTTTAAGCCACATTTTTCTTCATAAAATCCAGCATCTCTGATTATGTTTTCAGCATGCAAACTGAGTAAGTGTGGTGAAGCGCTACAACTCTGGCACACAGTTTTTTTCTGATTTTACGCCATTCAGTATGTCCTTGTCCTTTTCAAAAGACTGCCTTTTCATTTATGTATAGGTTCTTCATGAACACAATTAGTGTTCTGGGATAACTATTATTCACAATGCTATTCATAAGTTTGTTAAGATCCACAAAGTTGAACACTTTTGCATATCCAATAAAGCTCAAGTAAATTTTCCGGTACTATCTATTTCCATATGATGTCAGCAATGATATCCCTTGTCCCATATCTTCTTCTGAATCTTTGCATTTCTGACAGCTCCCTGTTGACACACTTTGCAACTGTTTTATATCCATAAAAATGTTACTTGCATGTGATATTAATGAGAGTATTTGTTCATTTCTGTATTTCACCAGTTAGTCTTCCTTTGGATTGGGAACAAATATGAATCTCTTCAATTGGTTGGCCAATCTTCCAAATTTCTTGGCATAAATTAATGAGTGTCTCTAGCAGTGAATCAATTGGTTGAATATCTCAGTTTGTATTCTGTCAATTCCTAGAACCTTATTTTTCTTCTATGCATTCTGTGCAGCTTGTATTTATTCCTTCAAAACTATTAGTTCTTGATCATTTGGCACCTCTTGAACACCAATCAACTCTTTTTGATATAGTCACTATATACTCCTTCCATCATCTTTTGTTAATTAACTTGCTAGAAGCATAAGGGACTTGGAATACTTACTGATGAAGATTAAAATGTATAGCATTCAGTGTGGATTACTAATTGCTGTAAAGAAAATAAAAATCTTCACAGCAGTGCTAATAAATAACAACATGATAAACCGAGAAATGATTGTTTGGATACACAATCAATGAACATGGAGGCAACAGTCAATAAATCAAACAATGCATATCTTTAGGCAAATCTTCAGCAAAAACAAATGCTAAGGAGCAAAAGTATCAGTTGGAGAACTAAGGTGTGCCTGACCTAAGTCATAGTTTCAATTGTCTCTTATGCATGTGAAAGTTGGATAATGAATAAATTCATGAATAGATGAATTGATGCATTAGAACTACAGTGTTGGAAAAGAATTTTGAAAATACCATGGAATGCAAAAAGAACAAACAAATCTGTCTTGGAAGAAGTACAACCAGTATGATCCTTAGAAGTAAGAATGGTAAGACTTCTCTTGTATTTTGTAACATGTTTGTTAGGAGGGATCATTCACAAGGACATCATGCTTTGAAAAATGTAGTGTCAACAAAAAAGAGAAAAACTGCCATTTAGATGGGTTAACACAGTGACAGCAACAATGGGCTGAGTACCACATAGGACTGGGCAGTATCTTATTCTGTTATGCGTAGGGTCACTATTAGTCAGAACTGACTCGACAGCACCTAACAACATGTATGCAAACTTGGAAATAATCCAAATGACATATAGACAAACTCTGGCACACCCATACCAGGAAATATGACTTGAAAAAAGTAAAAACAGAAAATCATCTACTGATACACAATACAGCATGAAAAAGTCCCAAATACATTGTTCTGGGATAAAAAGCCAATACCAAATGATCACAAACATACACTTTCCATTTATATAACAGTCTTGAAGTGATAAAATTGTGAGAACAAACAGTGGCTGCTAGAGTTTAGGAAAGGAGAGGAGACATGGTGATTGTTAAGTGATAACACAGGGGAATTTCATTTTATCATGGGACTATTATGTATCATAATTTTTAAATGAGTTAAATCAACCATGTGTTAAAATTTGAAAGACTCATAAACACACACACAGTTTATATATAAACTGATGAAATCCAAATAATGACATGACTGTAATTTAGCTAATAGTATGGTGCTAATTCCAGTTTTCTGGTTTTGACCCTGTCCTGCATAAGACATTATTTTTGAGGGTGCTTGTGTGAAGGTTATATGGAAACTCTCTGTCCTATCTTTGCAAGTACTTTGGAGTGTTAAACTATTTTTAAAAAATTAACAATATATAAAGTATAAGAAAAGCATATGTGCAATTGAAACAATAACCATAAAAGTGGCTAGATTAATATCAGATAAAGTAGAAATAAGGGCAATATGAATTACCAAAAATAAAGAGAGATAGTTTATAATGATAAAGAGTTACTTAACCAAGAAGATACAATGAGCTTAAATGTGATGCACTTAATAACAGAGCTTCAAATTACATGAAGCAAAAACTGACAGAACTGTAGGGAAAAGTATTCAAATCAACAACTATTGTAAAGTATTTCAACAGCAACAACAACAACAACAAAAGGCTTTCAACAAAATATAGATTTACTAGATAGAAAATCTGTAGAATACAAAGATATAAAAATTGTATCAAGTAACTGACTGAACTGATATTTCTAGAGCACTTTTTCACCAAACTGAAAAAGAGATTTTTTTAAAGTGAGCTTCAAACACCTAACAATACATACCATAACCATTTAAAGTGTTGCAGTCATACAGAACATGCTCTTTGACAATAACAATGAAATTTAAAAAGAAATTAATAACTACAACATAGCTGTAAAATATCTGTAAAGTAGGCATCATTCAAAGAATAGCTATAAAACAATTTGAAGTGGATTATTGTGGAGGAAAAAAGATAAAAATCTTCGTGGTTTTACATCTTGGTTTCATGGAATATCCAGTTAATTCGCCTAATCGCATGTTTAGTGCTTCCACTCTATCTCCTAGTTCGTTGCATTGTGCTTAGGGTCTTAAAAGCTTTCACATAGTCATGCAAGGCTTAACAATTGATCTATTTGCTGCAACAACAAAGGAAGAAGAGTCAAGAAAAAAAGGAGAATATGGAAAGTATGGCTAACAGCATCCATGAGTAATATCTCCTTTGCCTTGAGACCAAAACTGAGTTGGCCCAAGATACCATTATTGATGATTTTGATCAACGATTCTATAAAAGAATCCTGATGAAAATAGGAAAAATTCAGGACAAACTTCAAATTCCTATTGACATTAGACTTTCTGGAGATAAGGAAGCTGAATGAACTCCAGAGATTATGCTTTGCTATAATCTCTAAATGTTTAACCAAAAATATTCACTGCAGTTTTTTTTGTTTGTTTGTTTGTTTTGTTTTTTGCTTAACTAGTAAAGTTTAGCTTAACTAGTAAAGCATTGCACTCTTTTTAGAACTCTCATGTTGTTGTTTTTGTTGTTATTGTTTTTAAGTGCCATCAAGTTGGTTCTGAATCATAACAACCCTGTATAGGGTTTCTGAGGAGCATCTGGTAAATGTGAACTGCCAACCTTATGGTTCAAAGCAAGCTTGTATCCTACAGCTCCACACCACAACTATCTGTATGGGATATATATGACAGCAACAACTTGAAAGGTTAGATCAGAATCTTGGAGGGCAGTGAGTTTATATTAATCAGGAGGAAAACTGAAAAAATGAGGGTGAGGATGATTGCATAATGAATAATGTAGTAAGTGTCACTGAACGGTGCTTGTAAAAACTGTTGAATTTGGTATGTTTTTGTGTGTATTCTCAACAGCAAAAACTAACAAATTTTGAAAATTTGACTTGTAGCTGAGGTACTATGGTGACATTTTTAGCTATAAACACAAATATTGAGGTGACGTTTACCTTAAAAAGTTAGAAAAAGAATAGTAACTAAGCAGAAAATATAAAGGTTAAAGTAAAAATCAATAAAATGGGAAATCGACAAACAATAAAGAAAAACTAATAAAATTAAAGCTTGATTCTTTGAAAATGGATAAATATATAGATAAACTTATAGAGATCAAATGGAATCCTGGTGTTCTGCTGCAGGATAATTAGCTGGACTATAAGGTCAGTTGGAGCCATAAGATTGGCAGTTCAAACCCACCATTCACCCTCAGAAAACTAATTCAGGGTCACTATGAGTCAGAACAGACTTGAACAAAAGCAAAAACATAGAGAACAAAATGAGAAAAATATATTACCAATTATTAGGAAAGGGATTTGATATTACTATAGACAGTAAAGTCCTGGTGTGGAGCTATGGGTTAATGTGTAAGACTGCAAAGTCATTTGAACAGCAAAGTCGGTGGTTCAAGCTCACCAGCTGCTCCTTGGAAGCTCTATAGAGGGGTGCTATGAGTCGGAACCAACTCATCAGCACTAAACAACAACAACATAGACAATAAAAGAGTACTGATGTGGTGCTGTTGTTTAATGAACTGGACTGCAAAGTCTGTTTAAACTGTAAAGTTGGCAGTACAAGCTCATCAACCACTACTCGGAAACCCTATACAGGATCGCTATGGGTCAGAACCAGCTCGATGTCACTTACCAACAAGAATAGCAGACTCAAGGCTATTTACTTGATATGGTCTTATGGTAACATCGTGTTACATAGGAGAATTGTCCCATAGAGTATTCTTAGCAATAATCTTTATGGAAGCACACTGCCAAGCTTTTCTTTCCAATATTGCTGAGTGAGTTCAAAACACCAATCTCTAGGTCTAGGTTAATAGACTCTTTTCTTAGCCTGGTGTCTCTAGAGAAGAAAAAACAGTGAAATTATGTGTGTGTGCATGTGTGTGTGTGTGTGTGTGTGTGTGTGTGTGT
>NW_006408638.1:9428715-9442564 GCF_000296735.1 Chrysochloris asiatica | reverse complement strand
TGTATTTGTATATGTATATGTATACATAAGGAGCTTTGGTAGCGTAGTGGTTATGAATCGGGCTGCGAACAGCAAGGTCAGCAGTTCGAAACTACCAGCTGTTCCACAGAAGAAAGATGAGGCTTTCTGCTCCCGTAAAGATTTACAGCCTCAGAAAACCCTGCACAGGGTAGCCATGAGTTGGAACCAACTCCACGGCACATAACAACAACATATGTATACATACATATACATACATATATATGTATATGTATGTATATAAACACACACATACGTGTGTGTGTGTTTGTGTTGTTGAGTGCCGTTGAGCAATTGGTGAGTTTGAACTGCAAATCTTGTGGTTCAAACCAAGCTTACAGTCCTGTGCTTATCTATAGCATCACACCAACAGTCCTATATGTGTATATATATAAAGAGAGGTTTCTATGAAGGAAATGGCTCACACAATTATAGAAGTGGGCAAGTTCTAAGAGGTCAGAGGTCAGGCTGGAGGCTTCTTACTCTCATAGCTCCAGGGCTGATGAAGCAAAATCATCAAGTCAGACAACAGGCCGGCAGGTTGGACAGGTATGATGGCAGCTGCTGAGGAATCCAAGGATCTGTACGTGTGTTAGTTAAGGGTTTGTGTCAACTTGACTGGGACAGGCTTCTCAGTGGTATGACAGTTGAGCTGTAGTTATCTCCCATGATGTGATTTGATGTGATAAACCAATAAAAGAATTAAGGGTGGAATGTTGTTAAGTGCTGCTGAATCAACTCCAACTCTGCAAAGCTACATAGAGTTTCCGAAGAGTAGCTGCTTGGTTTTAACAAATGACCATGTGGTTAGTAGTATAGTACTTATCCTACAGTGCCACACCAAGAATCCTATACCGCATTTAAATCCCACTACTACCCTGATCCAATTTATAGGAGCTTCCCAAGGATGTGATAGGCAACACTTTTTATTTTATGAGATTAAAGGAGAAAGACTTGAGCAGTAGAGAGGGACATATTACCACCCTAATAGAAGAACCATTAGTGAAATGTATCCTTTGGATTTAGGGTCTCTGTACAGTGAAAATTCCTAGGACCAGGGGAATATTAATGCCAAGCTATATGGAGATTGCCAAGGGATACTGAACCTACAGATACTGAAAGCCAACAAAGAAGCAACCTTCCCCAAGAGCTGATACTCTGAATTTGGATTTATTGCCTACTAAACTGTCATGATGTGTCACTGTAGGATTAGCACTGGACATCTGCTCCTTGGAAACACTGTACAGGATTGAAACGTATATTTCAAAAAGTTCTAAAAAAAGTACACTATGAGTTGAAGCATACTCAATGACACTTGACAGCAGCAAACTATGAAAGAATAAATTTCTGTGTCAAAGCTATTTACTTGTGTTAATTCTACTATAGGAGCGATAGACAGAATTTGATATCAAGAGTGAGGTACTGCACTAATAGATGTCTAAAATATGGAAATGGTTTTGGAGTTGGATAATGAGCAGAGACTGGAAGAGTACTAAATTGTCCAATATTTAAAGCCTATATTGACTATAAAAGACTGTTGGTGGAATTATGGCTGTCAAAGGCAATTTTGATGAGAGCTCAGAAAGAAGTGATGAGAGCTGTAATGTCAAAGAAAGTACAAAGTGTGAAAGGGGCAGCAGATAAACTGCAGCATTAGAATAAGAAGACTGATACAAGATGGCACAGAAGAGCTGACTCACAGAACAATAGATCTGAGAACCAATAGGTAGGAGGCTTCCTGATGGAGTGGGGTGCCTAAGGGCAGTTGTAAATGTAGTTAAACTCTCTGTCCCAGAGACTGAGAAAACTAAGTGCCTTCCAGTAAAGGATTACTAATGGAGTGGAGTGCCTCTGGGCACTTATCAGTAGAATTGAAGGGCTTTGTGACACAGGCTTCAATACAGCAGAAACCAGGCTGGTCCCTTGTAGAGATCAAGGAAACAGGAAGCAGAAGTTGAAGAGACAAGTAGCATAGGAAACATGGTTGCCTCCATCTCAAAATATAGAGCCATGACCTCAGGAACTTCTAAGGGTGGGACTACAGTTTGCTAAGGAGTTGGCTTCTTCACCAACTTGATTCTGGAGTGTAAATCAACATTAAGATGGGGTCTCTGCCCCAAACTGAGGGCACAAAGCTGTCATGTCCAAGCAGGCAATAGAAGAGAGTCTACCAGAGCCAAGGGAGTAGGGTCACCACTGAGATGGACTAGTAGAATTGGAATGCCAAAAGTCAAGGGAGCTGAATTTTCATTCCAGTGTGCTTGCAGGTCAGAGTTGAAATTGAGGGACCTCTACACAGAACATGGAGTACATGGCCAACACCAAAATATAATGGGCAGGACCATAGCCTAGATGATCTCAGGGAGCAGAGGTTTATTTTAAAGTTTTGAGAGCTAATATAAATTTTCCTGCTGGATTTTTAACTTGCTTGGTGACTATTATCTCTTCTTTCCCTCCAATTGCTCCCATTTGTAACAGAAATGTCTTTGTTTAGCCTGTCCCACCATTGTATTTAGAAGCAGATAATTTGTATTGTGAATTCACAGATGAAAAGCAATTTTGTCCCAGATTTAAATTTGGACATGGAATAATTTGGGAATTATAGAATAAGGACAGTATTTTTCACTGTACACATGGTAGTGGCATTATGTTAGACACAAGGGTGATTTTGTAATAGTCTCTACCTAGAAATTATGTATGGTATAAAGAGTTATGTGCAGGTACCATGTTGAATAGAAGTGGAAATAGCAAGCATCCTTGCTATGTTTTGAATTAAGAGAGAAATGTTTTATAACATTTTGCTATTATAGTCGATTCATGTTTTTTGGTGGTGGTGGTGGTTATGTTCCATGGAGTCAGTGCTGACTCATAGTGACCCAGTACAGAGTTTCTGAGGCTGTAAATCTTTCCGGGAGCTGTAAATCTTTCTCTCATGGAATAGCTGATATTTTCGATCTGCGGACCTTGTGGTCCGCAGTCCAATTCGTAACCACTATGCTACCAGAGTTCCTTCAGTAGATGCCCTTAATCAAGTCGTTTGTTAAGTGATTTTTTCATCAATAGATACTGGAGATTATCAAATGCATTTCGGTTTTATTTTCAATAGATTAATGGTAAGTCATATTGATGTTGAACTATTTTTTCAAGCTGAGATGAACGCAACTTTGTTCTGACATATCATCAACTTTTATACACTGCTAGGAGTGTGCTGCTGTAGGAAAAGCAAGGGACCAAAGATCAGTTTGAACTGTAAGATTGGAAGTTCAAACTCACCAGCAACTCCTCAGAAACCCTATGGAGGGTTACTATGTGTCAGAAATGACTCGACAGCACTTAACAACAACAACGTACCACCCTTATTCCTCTTGTTGTTTTATTATATCAAGTCACATCATGGGGGCTAGTTACAGCTCAACTGCCAAACCACTAAGAATACTGGCCAGTCAAGTTGACACAAAATCTTTCCTAACAGAGTCCATCTTCTGCCATCCTGGCACCTGAACATAACCTCATAAACAATTCTTAATCTTTAGGAGTAATCATTATGAATCAGAACCAACTCACCAGCACTCAACAACAACAATCCATATTGAAAGTTGTTGATAGTCAACAAGAAGTCCTTTATGTCTTCTTTGCTTTAAGAAAGTAAAGTTGAATCATCTGGCTATGCAGGTTGTTAATGAGTCAGACTCCAATTCTGATTCCATGCTCTTCTTTACAGAGTTCAGGTTCTTTTATTATTTGCTTAGCATAGAATTCAGTAGTGCAGTAAAAGCTAAAACCCTGACACACATCTCTCCTGATTTTAAACTACACAGTGTCCCCTGGTTTTGTTGTAACAACGTCCTTGAGTGCTATATACAGACTTTACAAGAGTAAATGAAGTGTTCTGGAATTCCTGTTCTTTACAATGTTGTCCAAAATTTGCTATTGTCCACATAGTCCAATGCCTTTGCATAGTCAATTAACACAAGTAGACATTTTTCGGATATTCTCTGCTTTTAGCAAAGATCTATCTGATCTAAACAATGATATCCTTATACCCAAGTCCTCTATTGAGTTTATCTTAATTTTTCTGGCAGTTTTCAGTTAATGTCCTACAGCAAGAATTTAAAAATTATCTTTAGCAAAATTTATTTGCATGTAATATTAATGGTATAATTAAAAATTTCTGGATTCTGTTAGATCAACTTTCTATGGCATGAACAAGAAGGTTATCCTGTCATTTGATCAGGTATCTGTCTTCTAAATTACTAGACATATATCAGTAGTCTATTAATTCCGTGAGGCCTTTCAATGGAAAAGCTGGAAGCTCCATTAGCTTTGTTTTTCACAAATGCCTTCATTTCGGCTGGAAATTCTTCTTTCAATACCATTGGTTCTCTTTATATGCTACCTGAAATGGTTGAATGTCAGCCATTTGACTGTGTGTGTGTTTTTGTTTTGTTTTGTTTTCCCATCTTATTTTGATGATCCTTGCGTCATTCATGTGCTACTGAGTTGGTTCCTATTCATAGTGACTCTGTGTACAACAGAAGTAAATACTACATAGTGGTGCACCATCCTCACAATTTTTATGTTTGAACCCATTGTTGTTATCATTGTGTCAATCCATCTCATTCATAAGTCCATGTTTTGGCTGATCCTGCACTTTATCAAGCATGGTATCTCTCACTATGGACTGATCCTTTCTGATAATATGTCCAAAGTGATAAACTTTCTCAATTCTGGCTTTCAAGAAGTAATCCAGACATACTTCTTCTATGTCAGATAGGTTCATTCTGACACTTCATGGTACTTTTCAATATTCTTCACAAACACCATAATTCAAATGTAGTGGCTCTTCTCTGTTCTTTCTTATTTAATTTTTCAGTTCCACATACCTATGAGGCCACTATGGCTTGAAAATACTATGGCTTGAGTCAGGCATACCTTAATTCTCAAAGTGACATCTTCACTCTTTGACATTTTAAAGAAGACTTTTGCAGCAGATTTGTCCAACACAATAGATCATTTGATTTTTTTTACTGCTGCTTCCATAAGTGTGGATTATAGAACAAAGTAAAATGAAATCCTTGACAAATACAACATTTCTTTCATTTATCATAATGTTATTTACTTGTCCATTTTTAAGTATTTTCACTTTCTTTACATTGAGGTGCAATCCATATTGAAGTCTTTGATTTTCATCAGTATTTCAATTACTCTTTGCTTCTAACAAGCAAAGTTATATCATTTATATATCATAGGTTGTTATTGAGTCTTCTTCCAGTCATGTTGCCATGTTCTTCTTCATAAAATTAATCTTCTCAATACTGTTCAGAATATAGATTGAATAAGTAAATTGAAAGCATACAACCCTGATGCACACAGTTCCTGATTTTAAACCATTCAGTATCTCCTTGTTCTCTTTGAATGAATGTCTCTTGGTCCTCATGTGCACAATTAAGTTATTTGTGAATACAATTCTTTGCAATGTCATCCATGGTTTTTGTAGTGTAGTGAATAATTTAATGTCTTTGTAACTCCCACCAAGCAACTTTTCCTGATGGGTCAGAATAAGAAAAGATGGGAGAAGATGCTATCAATTATATGATTCAGTCATGAGTAACTGTGAACATGGATGATTGTGGGTTGGTTAGTTTTGCTTTCTTGCTAGGTATAAAAGGAGATATCTCAGAAGTAGAAAAAGGGATTTCACTACTATGAATGCAACACATCCTTTGGATGCTGAGACCTCTGTTCATTAAACCTCTTGACACAGGTATAGAAAGCTCAGAAACTGGCAGAGAGGGAGAGAAGCAGCAGCAGAACCAACAGCTAAAGCAGGCAATGGAAAGATGGGCTTCCCAGACCACAAATCAAGTAAACCTGTGTGACTTTAGGCAGGAAGCTTACTTTCGTTATGGGTGATTCTAGACATTTAACTGGGTGAGGTAGGTTTGTTACTATCACTTTTCTGTCAGTTTTTCTTACTATGGTGGATTCTGTATTGCTATTATACTGGAAGCCATGCCATTGGTATTTTAAATATCATCAGATTAACCTAAGTTTTGTATGTTTCTATAGAACTTCCATACTGAAACAGACTAGGAATAAATCAATCTCTCCATAGAAACCTTCAATATTGCAACCTGAGGCTTGAATTGTGTCTTTAGTTATTTCAGCTTGAAAAATATTGAATATGTTCTTCCCTTTTGTTTCCTAAATCTGGATCTTTGAACATTTCTTCATAATACTTGACTTTGTCTTTTGGAGCTGCACTTCTCTGTTCCACTCTTTTACTTCTGGAATGTGGAAATCATCCGACTATCTCTTTGATATCCCATGAGAGTAAAGTCTTACTAAAGGTAATAGAGAAACAGCTGCAAGCATACATTGGAAAAGAACTTCCAGAGGTTCAAGCCAGATCCAGAAGAGGCCGTGGAACGAGGGATGTCATTGCTGATATCCGATGGATCTTAGCTGAAAGTAGAGAATATCACAAAGATGTTTACCTGTGCTTTATTGACTACACAAAGGCTTTCTATTGTGCAGATCATGACAAGCAATGGACAACATTGAAGTTGAGTATTCTGGAACACTAAATTGTGTTCATGAGGAATTTGTACCTGGACCAAGAGGCAGTTGTTCGAACAGAGCATGGAAACACTGAAATCCTCATAACTGTACCAATAAATGACATAATGATAAATGAAGAAAATACTTCATTTTTTGGGGGAGGGTATCATCAATGAACTCTTATGGAAGCAGCAATCAAGAAATAAGTTGACATATTGCATTAGGCAAATCTGCTGCATAGACATGTTTAGTGTGTTGAAGAGCAAAAATGTTGGTTTGAGGAATAAGGTGAACCTGACTTATAAAACCAGGGTAATTTCAATAGCCTCATATGCCTGTATCAAAGTTGGACAATGAGTAAGTAAAACCATAGAAAAATTGATGCATTTGAATTGTGGTGTTGGAGAAGAATATTGATAGTATCATAGGTTTCAAGAGTAAATAGATCTGGTTTGGAAGAAATATAGCCAGAATACTTAGAAGTGAGAATAACAATTTTTTTTCTCTTGTTCTTTTGCCTAAGCAAAAAAAATCATCTTTCTGCTGAAGAAAGTTTGAAGAGTTCAAATTGCCAATTTATGCTTTTCCTAGTATGCTTTCCCCAATATGATGTATTAATCAACAAATGGTTATAATCTTAAATTATCAAAGCTGCTTATTCCTTATATAAAGTCTATATCAAGAGAAAGGACTTAATGGTGGATTAGGGAGAAATGTGATGCATAGCTCTAATAGCAATAACACAGAATACCAGATGAAGAAGGATCAGGGGATGGTCCCAGAACTCTGAATTGCATATAAAGAAATATTTAGAAAGTTTGAAGGCTTCAGCAAGTGAAATTTATAACAGAAGCAAGAAAATTGGTGTTTTCTGAGGTGACAGTCCGAGTGGCTCCTGAAGCAGCCATCTTGGGAGTGATGGAGCAAGTGAAGACACAGAGGAATGCTCCCACCACAGATGTCTCACCAAACCTAAGAGATAAAGGTGTTGATATTCTTTTTGTTCCCTCTATTGATTGGCCTCTTGCTGTCTGTGCACCTCCACTCTGGTGACTAGAAGGGCTACCTGAGCAAGTGGACACCCTCCCAATTCTGGAGAGTTCTACTACACGTGCACTGCACACAGATCTGCTCAGCAGAATCTAAGAAGGGGAAAGTAGCTGCTTAAAAACAAACAGCAGGGCAAAATGTATACAAAGAGCCCTGATCTATTTCTCACTAGGAAAAAGTCCTAAATGTTTTGTTTTTTTTTTGAGTAGGAGAGATATACACTAAAAAAGAGACAGGCCAAAAATTAAATCCTGAGTTATGTCATAAGGACAAATAGTGACCTCTTGAAAGCTGCCGGGTGGCCTTGCAGGCAAGATGCCAAGAGAGAGTCGTTAAAGTCATACTCATATTTTGTTAAGGAAATTATTTTTTTTCTCTTTTTGATGATTATAGACCATAGTATCCAATCTGGTTTTTTGCAGTAGCTGTTTTGTTTATTGGTTCCCTCTTTACCTTTAGGAGGATCTTTCTCTCCCTACATTACCTAAGAAAAGACAGCAATTGTGGTCATATAATCAAGCTACAATCACACCCTATATAATACCACCATTTGGACAAGAGCCAATAACAACTGCTATACACCAGATAGGCATCCAACAACGGCTATAGTTACTATGAGTTGAGTAATAAAAAAAGTGAAAAGGGAAGCCCATTTCCTGATCACATCAATCTGGAGGCAATAAGAAAACATAACAATGCATCAACATAGATAAATGGAATGGAATCAAGAATCCACATACAGCCAACTGTTCTTTAACCAAGGGTCAAAGTACATTGAATAAGGAGGACATAGTCTCTTCAACAGATGGTGCTGGCAGAACTGGAAATTGATATGCATAAAGATTGAAACAAGACCTTTATCCCATGTCATATATAAAAACCCACTCAGCATGGATAAAAGACCTAAATGTGAATCCCAGAATTATAAAGATCATAAGTGAAAAAATAAGGACAAAGTTAATGGTTCTAATGCAGGACACACACAGACTACCAAATATTGAGAAAATTACACAAACAAAAGAAGACACAATGATGACTGGGGAATACTTAAAATTAGACACATATGTGCATCAAAAGATTTCATCAAAAGAGTAAAAAGGGAGCCCACAGAAAGGGAAAAAATATTTTGCAATGACATATCAGACAAGGGATTAATTTCTAATTAAATAGGAAACTATAAATCATTTACAAGAAAAAGACAAATAACCTAATTAAAAAGTAGCCACAAAAGTAGGAGAAATGAAGTTTGGCCATCTGGTCTCCAAGTAGCACTCTGTCTTCACTTCTTCAATCACAGATTTGTTTGTTCTTTTGGCAGCCTGTGACACTTTTAATATTTTCCTCTAAGACCATAACTCAAAGGCATCAATTCTATGGTCTTCCTTATTTACTGCTTTCACATGCATATGAGGTTATTGAAAATACCATGGGTTGGGTCAGGTGCACCTTAGTCCTCAAGCTGACATCTTTGCTCTTCAACACTTTAAAAAGGTCTTGTGCAGCAGATTTGCTTAATGCAATACATCATTTAATTTCTTGACTGCTGCTTCCATGAATGATGATAGTTGCCATTAAGAGAGATGCAAATTAAAATAACAGTGAGAGTTCATCTCACACCAGCAATAGCAGCAAAGCTCAAAAGAGCAAAGGACAATAAACACTGGCTAGATCATGGAGAGTCTAGGACCATCCTACATTGTTGGTGGGAGTGCAAAATGTTCCAACCACTTTGGAAAACAGTATGGCACTTCCTCAGAAAGTTGGAAATAGAAATACCTTATGATCAAACATTTCCTCTACTTGGTATATATCCACAAGAAATATGAGCCATAACATGAGTAGATCTATGCACAGCAATGCTCATAGCAGCACTTTTCACAACAGCAAAAAGATAGAGACAGCCTATTGGAAGAATGGATGAACAAACTTTTGTACATACACACAAAGAAATATTATGCTACCTTGAAGAATAACAAGGAATCTGCAAACCACCACATTACATGGATGAACCTTGAAGACATGTTGCGTAAAATTAGTCAGTTACAAAAGGACAAATATTGCATAAGACCATTACTGTAAAAGCTTAAGAAAAGATACCCATACTAAAAGGGGGAAAAAAACAAAACCAACAAATTATTTGTTGTTTATCAATAGTGAGGGGTAAGAGATGGTGGGATGGAGGAAGGGGATGGTAGAGCACAGTTTAGGGGATAGATACATCATATTTTGGGTGTTGAGGAGGGCAGTACACAAGAAGAAGAGGGGGAAGAAAGAACGAAACAGATAGGGAAACACTGAGGCAGGTTTGTATGGGCTAAATGGGATAGAAGGAAATAGTGATGTATGCTTGATCTTGGAACAAAGCTATGTGATCCAGGGATTGAGGCATAGTCTGAAGAGGGGAAATAGTGTTAAGATGCTTTACTGGCTTATGAATAATGGTTTCCCTTGCTACTACTGTAAAAAGGGCACTTGAGTGGGATAGAAAGGAATATGAGGAAATAATTACAGAAAGCATGCAAACCCGTTTTAGCCTATAACTGATTGGAATACCTAAAAAAGTGTTCTAGAACTTGCCCAGGGAAATAGGCTTCTTGCAAAGTGTTTGTAGTGTACAAGACCTTAGGTGGAATTCTGAGCCCCATCCAGAACCTTCTGAGGTAGGACCTTCCTACTTGAAAGGAGAAGCAGACCAGCTTGGAGCAGCTAGAGAATCAGAAGATATTTCTTGAAAGAAAGACCAGCAGGAAAAATCCAAAATAAAAATTGCAATCTGATTGGTTGCTACAAGAACAAGCAGCTTGTTCACAAGGATGCCATAAATGTAAGCAATCGAATCTCTTCAGGACGAACTCCCCTCAAAGACTGAAACTCAAAGGGAACACATGAAGATATGGGCTGCATTCAACCATGTACCATAGACTCCCATTTACTTGGAGATGAGAAAGAGAAGAGGAAGCAGTGATTGCTCTGAAGTGTGGTGAGACCTGCGCTGACCCCATGGACAAGGATATTGTCATAGAGGGTTACAGCTGGAAGTGAAACATCCAGTTGATATTAAGTGAGGGGAGATGTACAAGTACACCCAAATTTGCATAATACCCATTTGACCTAGCCTCGATGGCATGATGATCAGAACTCGACTAGAGAAAGATAGAAAAACAAATTTTGATAATGAAAACAAGTGGAAATTGCTACAATTTGATGAACCTGACCTATACTTATGGATATAGTAGCTCAAAATACTAACTGAGAAGGAAGGAGTCTTCACATCAAGTATTAGTTGTGTCCCTTCTGTATACAGGGTAGATATGGACAGACAACCAAGATATTGGATACCTAAAATAAGGGAGTGAGAAAGGCATGAAGTGACTGGATTACAAGTTTTCAAGAAGGAGTTTAAGAGTGTGTGGGGGAAGGTAGATTCCCCACTGAATAGTTTTCATTCTGTCTAGGTGGGTCTGATGAAAAGAGATGAAGATAAGATTCTCACAATTCAATAGTGAGTAATTGTTATCTTGGTTATGTTTTACTGTAACAAGTGTAGAGGTAGAAGTTTTATAACAAAAACAGGGGAGTAGTTAATCTTACAGTCCAGAAACAGAGGACCCTAGGACCAAGGGAGAAGAGCACAAGCAGAATGCGAGATCCTATCCAGAGAAGCAGTGACACCAGAGATGGAGGCAGAAATGGGGATGTGGAGAGAGATAGCAGCTGAAGACTCAAGACCCATTAGTCTCATGGAAAGAGAAAGACTGAGTATTAGCATCCAGGAGGCAGCTTTGCATAATAAACTGATGTTCTCCCATGTAAAACTATCACTCAATTCACAATAAAATGAAAAAAAAAATTTAAACATATATATATAATTTATTTATTTTGAAACTCTAGAACTCTAGCCTTGATAGTAATGTGGTTAAGTGCTAGGCTGCTAACCAAAAGGTGGCTGGTTTCAGCTCACTAGCCACTTCAGGAAAGAAAGATGTGTTAGACTGTTTCTGTAAAACTTTACAGCCTTGAAAACCCTTTTGGATAGTTCTATTGTTCTATATCTTTAGTAAAATTGTATTAAATTTAATAAAACTGTACTCATATTTTTTAAAAGTCTATATTTACACTTAAGTATGATCAAGAGATTATATAGAATATACATATGTATGTACAAATATATTTGAATTTTGTTCAAAAGTACTAAAATTATGCTTTCACTAGCAATTATCCTTAAGTATCAGAAATGAGATCAGAATATTTCCATAATTCTGATTTTTTTGCTCAGTATAAATGACTAATTTTCTAATTAATACTGAACAATATAAAATAATACCCTATATATCAACTTATTGGTGAATTAAATTTATAGTAAAACTTTCTATTTCATAAGGACTTTATCAGAATGAATTAAGTAAAATCGTATTGATTTTTATAAAATCTGAGTTATCTCATGTAACTGCTGTTTTCCTAAAATTTCTGCTACATTTAAAGAAAATCTAACCTTATGCTCATATATTGAGTGTCATCATCCTGGGAATTTGAGACTATTATTCTGCCTTAACATGTGATTGGATTATCAATCCAATCTGAGTATCTCTTTTTAGTTCAATTGTTTTAGAGAATTTTCAATGTAATTCATAGATAAAAATTTTTATGCTTAACCAACTACTAATATAGTGTTTTTCTATGTATGTTTCAGTGTAAAAATATGGTTTAAACTTAAGAAAAGCAGACTGCTGTAATAGTATGATAGTAGAAAAACAAAATCTGTACCAACTAAAAGAACAATAGTTTTCTTTAACAGAAAATTAATGTCACTGAATGACTATGTATAGCTGTATAGGTTTTCTTTCAAGACTTCAGGGGTGCCATTTGAATGTAGTCTGATATGATGATGTACTATATTTATATAATAAATTAGTGCCGATTCAAAATGTTGGTAGGTAAGTATCTTTTCACCATAGTAGTAATTTTGGATGAAATTATTTATGTCAATAATATTTTAATAAATTCTTCTCTTCTGAAATTATAGTAAATAAAAACTGTTGTTGAAAATCCTTTGGATTGTTGATTTTAAAAAATGCTATATCACTTGTATATCCAAAGTAATATTCTCAAATGACAGAAATCTAGCCAATTCTGTTCAAAGGCATCCAAAGTGTACATAGTAAATGTACCAATCAGAATAGAGTCATGAAGACAGTTCTGACTCATAGCAAATCTGGATAGAGTTTCCTAGGAGTGACTGGTGGGCTTGAAAAACCAACCTGGTGGTTAGCAGTAGAGCACTTCTCCTACAATGCCAAACCAGGAACCACTGTAAGTTTTTTAAAATAGGAATGAATTTAGCACAAGGAATTAGAGGTCTGTGTTTTTTGTTTTTTTTCGGAAAGGCTATGGAAGTGAAGGTCATGAAACCCTTAGCTGACTTCACAAAATGGATATGGATGAGTGTAGGGGCTGCAGAAAATTATCTTTGACATTCTCAGCTGCCAAGAATATCACAGTGGATTATTCTCTGAAGATGTATGGAAATTGCCGGCAAAAACTCATGACTGACATCTGCCAAAGACACATGCCTGCCTGCACATGTTGACTAAAGAATAATTACTTCTGCTTTCCTTATACTTTCCAAATATTATGAGGATACCTCTAATTAATGGACTAAAATCGAGAAGCCAACTGACAGGAAATACAGTAAGATGCAGTTGCTAAATTCTGCTCTGTCAAGCATAAGAAAACTTAAAAGGGCAGAATCAGCACTGACTACCCACAAATTTTATCTGATTTTTTTTTTCTCCTAATGTTAATTTTTCACCATTCATCTATCAGTTTGTTGTTTCTCTGGTGGTTTGTGAGTTACTATGATGCTGGAAGCAGTGTCAGTTTGAGAACTAAGGTGTGTATTATCCAAGCCATGGTATTGTCAGTCACCTCCTATATATGTGAAAGGTGAAAAATGAACAAGAAAGACCATAGAAAAATTGATGGATTTGAATTAAAGTGTTAGTAAAGAATATTGAAAATATCATGGACTGCCAGAAAAACAAACAAATCTGTATTGGAAAAAATATAGCCAGAATGCTCTTTGAAAAGGAGAATGGTGAAACTTTGCCTTTCCTATTTTGAACATATTATCTATCAGGAAGAACAGGTCCCTAGAGAAGGACGTCATGCTTGGCAAAGTAGAGTGTCAGCAAAAAGAAGATGACCTTCAAGGAGATGGATT
>NW_006408638.1:9419966-9428263 GCF_000296735.1 Chrysochloris asiatica | reverse complement strand
TTTCCTATTTATTATCTTAAAAGAAAGTCACAGTATGTATACAGAGATTTGAAATAGCATGTGTGGAAAACATCTGAAAAAAATTAAAGTTTCTGGACAGATGTTATAAGAGACTTGCAGAAAAAGCTATCAGCATTACAATCCCAATTCTAATTTACTTTATACCAGGCATTTAAATTTATTATCTATAGGCCATATGCTCCTGGTGAAGCTTGGTTCTATATTCATGAATCAGTTGACAATGAATAGTTAAGTTTTGCTAATTCAGAAAGGTGAAGTTGAGTAAGCTTATTTAAATGGGAGAATATTTGTAACTACAAATTCTACATAACATCAGAAGACTACCAAAAAAGACATACCATATGTTTCAAACCCTGATGAAAATGGTTTGAAAAACAAATCAAAGCAAAAGAAAAAGAAAAGAAATCTACAGCTTTTATGCAGCTACATTTGAGAATATTTTAGCATTTCCATTAAAATTCTATTTTAAGAGGTTTAAACTTGACTATAAAATTCATTATTGACTAAAATTTAGCATGTGCAATCCAAAGGAAAATTAAATAACAGAGTATGTTAAAATACTTAGTTTCAACACTTTATATGTCTTTAACAACTTACAAGTACTGTTAAAGTTAAATTTTTTTTTAATTTCAAGTTTTTATTGTAATTTGAGTGAAAGTTTACAGGGCAGATCATCAGATTTACATTCAACAAATCATATACGTTGTTTCATTACAATGATTAGAATGCCCTCCATGTACCATCATTTAACAATATTTCTCTTTGTTCATTTTAGCTCTTTTGAAAAAAATCCCACAAAACTCATGCATATATAATAATTTAAACCACCAAAGGGCACATTCTGCAAGTCTGCCTCCTGGTCACCAGCTCTCAGTTTCTCTCTTTCCATGAATCTAGAGTCCTCAGCTGTTCCCCTCTCCATGTCCCCATTTCTGCCTCCATCTCTGGTGTTGTTGCTTCTTTGGATAGGATCCCACATTCCGCCTGTGCTCTTCTCCCTTGATGGTCCTAGGGTCCTCTGTTTCTGGACTGTACTATTAACTACTCTCTTGTTTTTGTTACAAAATTTCTACATTTACAATTGTGATGTAGTCTCAATTAGTCATGATAACAATTACTCACTATTGAATCATAAGAATCCTATTCCCATCTCTTTTTACCAGACCTATCTATACAAGTTGAAAACTATTCAGTGGGAACTCTATCTTCCCCCCACACACTCTTAAACTAAAATTCCTCTTGAAAACTTGTAAGCCAGTCATTTTGTACCTTTATCACCCCCTCATTTTAAGTAGCCAATGTCTAAGTTGCCCATTCCTATCTACCCTGTAAACAGAGGAGATAGCATTGATACTTGACATGAAGACTCCTTCCTCACTATTTCTATTTTGAACTACTACATCCATGAATATAGGCCAAGTTCATAAATTGTAGCAATTTACCCTCGTTTCCTTTATAATTTTTTTTTAGTAGTTCTCTAGTCGAGTTCTGATTATCAAGCCGTCAAAGCTATGTCAAATGGGTACTATCTGCAAATATCTGTGTTCTTCTGCATCTCCCCTCACTTCATATCAGCTAGATGCTTCACTCTCAGCTCTAGCCTGTCATGGCTATGTCCTTGTCCATGGGCTCAGGTAAATTTAACTCTCACCACACTGTGGACTAACCAGCCCTTCCTCTTTTCTCTCTCATCTCCAGGTCAATGGGTGTCTATAAAAGTTGGCTGAACTAAGCCCATTTCTTCATTTACTGCCTCTCCCCACTTCCACTCACTAGTAGACCAAGTGGTCACCAGCAAGCTTACATGCCTGCTCATGTGTTCCCTTTGAGTTTCAGTCTTGGAGGGGAGTTGTTCTGGAGAAACTTGATGGCTTGCCAGATGGCTTCCTGGCAAACAACTTGATTATTCTTGGAGTAGCCAATCATACTGCAATTTTTGTTTTGTGTGTTTTCCTTCTGATCTTTCTTTGAAAATATATTCTATTTCACTCTAGCTGTTTCAGGATACTCTGCTTGTCCTTTCTAGTGGGAATGTCCCACCTCAGAAGGTTCTGGATAGAGCTCAGGATTCCACCTAAGGTTATTTACACTGCAATGCCTCTGCCAGAGGCCTATTTCCCTGGACAAATTCTAGAACCCCTTTTAGGTATCACAATCAGTTATAGGTTGAAGATGGGCTTAGAAGCTTTCTGTAATCATGTCTCTTGACATTCCTTTCTATCGCACTCAAGTGTCAATTTTATAATAGTAGTCAATGGAAACCAATATGCATAAGCCAGTCAAGCACCTTAGTACTATTTCTCCTCTTCAAACTATGCCTCAATCCATGAATAATAGGCCTGTTGTTCCAAGGTTGAGCATGCATCACTATTTATGTCTGTCCCATTTAGCACATGCAAACCTGTCTCAATGTTCCTCTATCTACATTGTTCTTCCACTCCTAACCCTTCTTGTGTATTACCCTTCCCAATGCCCAAACTGTGATGTTTCTGCCCTGTACCCTGTTCTCTACTGTTACCTCTATTCACCTTCTCCACCTTGCTCCCAAATTACCCCCACTGGTAACCAACAAAGCATTTTTCCCCTTTTAGTATGGGCATCTTTTCTTAAGCTTTTATAGAAATGGTCTTATGCAATATTTGTCCTTTTGTGACTGAATGAATTTCCTCAACATAGTGTCCTCAAAGTTCATCCATGTTATGTGGTGGCTTGCAGCTTCTGTATTATTCTTCAAGATAGCATAATATTCCATTTGTGTGCATGTACAAAAGTTAGGACATCCACTCTTCCACTGATAGGCACTTAGGCTGTCTCCATCTTTTTTTGCTATTGTTAAAAGTGCTGCTACAAACATTAATATGAATATATCTACTCATGTTATGGCTTATATTTCTTGTGGGTATATACAAAGTAGAGGAATTGCTGGATCAAAAGGTATTTCTCCACAACTCGTCTGTCAGTTTGTTGTACTGTGGTGGCTTGTGAGTTTCTGTGATTCTGGAAGCTATGCCACTGGTATTTGAAAAACCAGCAGGTTACCCATGGTAGACAGGTTCCAGATGAGCATCCAGATTAAGACAGACTAGGAAAGAGTGACAAACTACTTCCAAATATTTAGTCACTGAAAACTTTATGAATAGCAGAGAAACACTGTCAGATATAGTGCAATAAAATGAGCCCCTCAGGTTGGAAAGCACTCAAATTGCAACTGGAGAAGAGCTGCCTCCTCAAAGTAGAGATGAAGCTGATGACATAAATGGAGTAAAGGCCATAGGAGTAAGGCCTGAGGGACCGTCATTTGCTGGTGGAACACAAATAAAAATGAAGAGAAATAGCTTTAAACATCCATTTGGAATGTACAAAGCATGAATCTAGGAAAATTAGAAATTGTCAAAAATGAAACGGAAGACATAAACATCGATATCTTAGGCATTAGTGAGCTGAAATGGACTGCCATTGGCCATTTTGAATCTGACAACCACATGGTATGACAATGGCCATGAATGACAAATAGAAGAGGAATGATGTTGAATTCATTGTCAAAAATAACATATCCAGATCAGTCATGAAGAGAAAGGACTAGCCAGAAATATCACCATAGAAAGCTTGTAAGTCCGTCTTCTGCCTATAACTGAGTGTTGATAAGTACTGTGGAGTTGGTTCCGACTCATAGTGACCCTGGACAGGGTTTCCGAGGCTGTAAATTTTTACCGGAGCAGGACACCTAATCTTTCTCCCACTGAACCTCTGGTAGTTTAGCACTGCTGACCTTGAGATTGGCAGCCTGACTCGTAACCACTAAGCTACCAGACCTCCTTTGGAATACCTAAAATGGGCTACTACGTGCCCAGTGAGAGCTCTGGTAGCGTAGTAGTTGCAAATTGGGTTGTGAACCGCAAGGTCATCAGTTCGAAACTGCCAGCTGTTCCGTGGGAGAAAGATGGGACTTTCTGCTCCCGTAAAGATTTACAGCCTCAAAAACCCTGTATAGGGTCGCTATGAGTTGGAACCGACTCCACAGCACATAACAACAACAACAACTATATGTGCCCAGTGAAGGAGTAGGAGGCTTCCTGCAGCCTCTGCATTACATAAGAACATTGGTGGAATCCTGAACAGAATCCAGAATCTTCTGAGGTGGGAAATTTCCACTTCAAAGGACAAGCAGACCAGCCTGAAGCAGCTAGAAGAACAGAAAATGTGTCTTGAAAGAAAGACCTACAGGAAAAACACAAAACAATATAGGCAGAGCAAATGGTTACTACAAGAACAAGCAAGATGCTCACCCAGGAGACATCAAGGCAATTGGTTAGGTCCACTCAGGGCAAACCTCCTCCTAAGACTAAGACTCAATGGGAATACATGCTCTGATTGGTAACCATGTTCGTCGCCGATAAGGGGAAGTGAAGAAAAATAGCAATGAAGCTGCAAGCTAAGCCCTACAATGTTCAATAGACTCCTATGAACCAGGGTGGAGACCTGGTTGACCAGCAGTGTGGCAAGACCTGGGGACTCTTGGGCCCAGAGTCAGTCAGTGACACAGCCACAGAGGACTAGAGTGGAGAGTGAAGCATCCAGCTGATAAGAAGAGAGGGCATATGCATAAGTATACCCACACTTGCAGATAATACCCACTTCACCTGGCTTCAATGACTGGATGATCAGAACTCGACTAGAAGAATGAAAGAGGAAAAGAAGAGTAATCTGATACAATTTGATGAACTTGACCTATACCTATGGATGCAGTAGCTCAAAAGGGGACAAATCTTCACAGCGAACATCATTCCCAACCCCTCCATACACAGAGTGGACAGGGATGGGCAACTTGGACATTAGCTACACAGAATGAGGGGCTACAGAGACAAGAAGTTACTGGCTTACAAGCTTTCAAGAGGGAACCTAGATCCAGAGGGTCTGAAGCAAGGTAGAACCTCCACTGAGTAGTATCCAATCTGTCTAGTCAGGGCTGATGAAAGGAGACATAGATAGGTCTCTTGTGATACAATAGTGAATAATTGTTATCAGGACTGATTGCGAGGGTTAGAAATGTAAAGATAGATATTTTGTAGCAAAAGGAGGGTAGTGATTAACTTTTCGTCTAGGAGTGGAGGTCCCTGGGACCATCAAGGGAGAAGAGCGGAGAGTGGGACCTTACCCAGAGAAGCAGTGATGCCAGAGATGGAGGCAGAGATGATGAAGTGGAGAGATAGAGTGTCTGGGGACTTTATACCCAGAGATGGAGAGGGGCTGTGTGTCAATGACTGGGGACAGGTTTGCAGGGTATACACTTTGGTTGTTTGATGATGCATGGAGGGGATTGTAACCATGGCAAGGAAACAATATATGATAGGATTAATGTAAAGTTAATGTTCTTCCATGTAAAATATCACATAATTCACAATTAAACATTAAAAAAAAAAATACAGCCAAGCATCTTAAAATTATTTCCCATGGTTTTTCCATTCCAACCTTACCTCAATCCCTGTATCCCAGAGACCTGTTGTTTCAAGGTTGTGCATAGATCTTTATTTACCTCTGTCCCACTTAGTCCTTATAAACCTGCCTAATTGTTTTCCCATCCCCCTTGTTCTTCCATTCTCCTCTCACTTATTTTATTGTTTATTGCCCCCGCCCCCTGGTCCCCAGACTATTCTTGTCTATTCCCTACCCTGTGCTCCACCTTCCCCTCCCTCCCCTCACCCCAACCTCTTCATCCCGTAACCAGCAAAATTCCCCCAGCCCCTTATAGTATGGGTTCTTTTTATTGGTCTTTTACAGTAGTGGTCCTATTCAGTATTTCTCCTTTTATTACTGACTAAAAGGTCCATCCATGTTATGTGTTAGCTTACAGCTCCTTGTTGTTCTTCAAGGTAGCATAATATTCCATTGTGTGTATGTATCATGCTTTGTTTATCCATTCTTCAGATGATGGGCACTTAGGCTGTCTCCATCTTTTTGCTATTATAAATAGTACTGCTACAAACATTGGTGTGCATATTTCTACTTGTGTTATGGCTCGTATTTCTTCTGTGTAAATACCAATTAGAGGAATTGCTGGATCATAAGATATATTTCTATTTCCATCCTTTTGTGGAAGCGCCATATTACTTTCCAAAGAGGTTGGAGCATTTTGCAATCCGTCCAGCAATGCAGGAGTTTCCCAGTCTCTCCGCATCCTCACCAGAGTTTAATGTCCTCTATTTTTTTTATCTTTGTTATTATTGCTGGTATGAGATGATATCTCATTGTTGCGTTGATTTGCATCTCTCTAATGGCTATGGATCATGAACATTTCTTCATATGCTTGTTGGCTGCCCAAATCTCCTTGGTGAAGTGTCTGTTCATGTCCTGTGCCCATTTTATAATTGGGTTATTTGGGTTTTTCTTGTAGAGGTGTTGTAGTTTTCTATATGTTTTACAAATGAGTCCCTTGTCTGATGGATCCTTGCAAAAGGTTTTTTCCCATTCTGTTAGTTCCCTTTTTACTCTTCTGGTGAAGGCTTTTGATGCACATAAGTATTTAATTTTTTGTATTTCCCAATCAAGCTATTTTGTTTACTTTTGTTTGTGTCATTTTCAAAATGTTTGGTAGTCTGTGTATTTCCTGAATTAGTGCCCTCACATTTGTCCTAACTTTTTCATTTATTGCCTTCATAATTCTGGAATTCACATTTAGGTTTTTAATCCATGCTTGGTTGGTTTTTGTATAAGGCATGAGGTAAAGGTCTTGTTTCAATTTTTGGCATATCGCTTTCCAGTTCTGCCAGCACCATCTATTGAAGAGACTATCCCCTCCCCATGCAATATATTTAGGTATTTTATGAAAAATCATTTGACTGTATGTAGATGGTTAATATCTGGATTATAAATTCTGTTCCATTGATCTGTGTATCTTTCATTGTACCAGTACCAAGCTGTTTTGACCACTGTAGTTGTGTAGTAAATTTTGAAGTTGGGGAGTGAGAGGTTTCCAACCTTATTCTTCTTCTTAAGCAGTGCTTTGCTTATCCTGGGTCTCCATTCCATATAAAATTTGTAATTGTTTTTCCCATGTCTTTGAAGAATGTCATTGGAATCTAGTCCGAGATTGTAATATATATGTAAATTGCTTTGGGCAGAATTGACATTTTCACAATGTTAACTCTTCCTATTCAGGAGCATGGTACATTCTTCCATTTTTGTAGGTCTCTTTTGGATTCTTGTAATAATGTTTTGTAGTTTTCTTTGTATAAGTCTTTTGTTTCTCTGGTTACATTTATTCCTAGATATTTTGTCCTTTGGGTGGATATTTTAAATGGTAATGCTAGTTTAATGTCCTTTTCAGCAATGTTGTTATTGATATAGAGGAATCCAACTTATTTTTGCATGTTGATTTTATACCCTGCCACTTTGCTGATTCTTCCATTGAGGTCCAGTAGCTTTTTTTACTGAGTCTTTGGGGTTTTCTATGTATAGGATCATATCGTCTGTGGATAGAGAGTTTTACTTCCTCTTTGCCAATTTGGATACTTTTAATTTCCCTATCTTGCCTTATAGTTCTTGTTAAGACTTCCAGCACAATATTGAATAGGAGTGGTGACAAAGGACATCCTTGTCTGGTTCCTGTTCACAGAGGAAGGCTTTCAGTTTCTCTCCATTGAGTGTAATATAGGCAGTCTGTTTTGTACATATGCTGTTACTTATGTTGACTAATTTCCCCTGAATCCCTACTTTGTTGAGAGTTTTTATCATGAATGGATGTTGGATTTTTTCAAATGCCTTTTCTGCATCAATCGATATGATCATGTGGTGCTTTTCTTTATTTTTAAATATATGGTAGATTATGTTGATAATTTTTCTAATGTTGAACCATCTTTGCATCTCTAATATGAATCCCACTTGGTCATGATTTATTATCTTTTTGATGTTCTGCTAGATTTTTTTTGGCTAGGATTTTTTTGAGAATTTTTGCATTTATGTTCCTGAGGGATATTGGTCTGTAATATTCTTTCTTAATAACATCCTTCCCTGGTTTTGGTATAAGGTTATGTGTATTAGGAAGTTTTCTGTCCTCTATATTTTGGAATGACTTGAGTAGAATTGGTGATAGTTGTTCCCTGAAAGTTTGGTAGAACTCACCAGTGAAGACATCTGAGCCTGAACTTCTTTGGTTGGGAGTTTTTTGATGACCCGATCAATTTCTTCTTTTGTTATGGGTCTGTTCAAGTTTTCTACTTCACTCTATTAATTTAGGTAGGTAGTGTTCTTTTTGTTTTTGTTTTTTAATGTATCCATTT
>NW_006408638.1:9412742-9419077 GCF_000296735.1 Chrysochloris asiatica | reverse complement strand
AGTTTGCTTCATATATTTTGGAGCTCTTTCACTGGGTGCACAGATATTTAATATGGTTATGTCATTTGTTCAATTGTACCTTTAATCATGAGATAATGTCCATCTTTATATATTATCATGTGTTTTGCCTTAAAGTTTATTTTATCAGAGATTAGTACTGCCACTCCTGTTCATTTTTTATTGCTGTTGTTGTTGTTGTTGTCAGGTGCCATCGAGTCGGAACCAACTCATACAACCCCATGCACAGCAGAATGAAATAATGTCCAATCCTGGGCCAACTTCACTACTGCTGCCACACTTGACACCATCAATGATGCCACCTGGCTGATCCATCTCATTGGGGGTCTTCCTCTGTTTTCACTGACCCTCCATCTTACCCAGCATGACATCCCTCTCCAGCGACTGTCCCCTCCTGACAATATGTCCAAAGTATAAGTGACAAAGTTTAGTCATCTTGGCCTCCAAGGAGCACTCTGGCTGCACTTCTTCCAAAACAGATCTGTTGGTTCCTTTGGCAGTCCATGGCACTTTTAGTATTCTCCTCCAACACCACAATTCAAAGGCATCAATTCTTCTATGATCTTCCTTATTCACTGTCCAGCTTTCACATCCATATGAGGTTATTGAAAATACCATGGCTTGGGTCAGGCACACCTTAGTCCTCAAGCTTATATTAACACTTTGAAAACTTCCTGTGCAGCAGATTTGCCCAATGCAATACGTCGTCTGATCACTTGACTGCTTCTTCCGTGAGTGTTGATAGTTGATCCAAGAAGAATGAAGTCCTTGACAACTTCAATCCTTTCTCCATTGATAAAAATGTTGTTTATTGGTCCAGTGGTTAGGATTTTTGTTTTCTTGACATTGAGATGCAATCCATACCGAAGGCTGTGTTCTTTGAACTTCATCAGTAAATGTTTCAAGTCCTCTTCACTTTCAGCAAACAATGTTGTATCATCTGCATATCGCAGGTTGTTAATGAGTCTTCCTCCAATCCTGATGCCACGTTTTTCTTCATAAAACCCAGCTTATCGTATTATTTGCTCAGCATACAGGTTGAATATTAGCCTGGTATTTTTATTCCATCCTTTGATGTTTAATCTGGTTTTTGTCTCTGTGCCTAAGATGTGTCTCTTGAAGGCAGCCTATTGAAGGATCTTGTTTTCTTATCCATTCTGCCACCCTCCATCTCTTAACTGTTGCATTGAATTCATTTACATTCAGTGTAATTATCGATAGATACGGATTAATTGCTGCCTTTATGTTTTCTTTGTGTGTGGTGTTGCTGCTTTCTTTGTTCTGCATGTCTTCCTGTGCTGAGTTCATGGCTTTTGTGTTCTTTCTTGTGTTCTTAATGTTTCCATGTTCTTCTTGGATTTTCATTTTCTTGGTATGTTGTGAAGTGTTACTTTTCTTTGAGCTTACCTTATAGTCCACTAAGTTTTCCCTCCATTTAGTGTAGTTTATTTTATCCTGTAATCTACATGACCTTCTCACCATCTGGATCTCTGTTACTACATGTTTACCTTCTTTCACACTGCAATTGATTTGATTATAGTCTGATCTCCCAGATTCTCTGAGTTTTTTCTTATAATTTTGTTCTGTTCTCAACTCTTCCATCTATCAGTATTGTTCTGGGAGATGCTGCCACATATGTCAATCTTTGGTTGTTGTATGTGCTTGTTGGTTCTCAGTCCACAGAACTCCCTTTAGGATGTTTTGTAGTGCAGGGTTGACTTTGGAAAAATCCCTTAGATTCTGTCTATCCTGGAATGTTTTAATTTCACTGTCATATTTGATTGATAGCTTTTCTGGATAAAGGTTTCTTGGTTAGCAGTTTCTTTCTTTCAGAGTTTTATATATGTCACCCTATTGCCTTCTGGCCCACATGGTTTGTGCTGAGCGATCTGAGCTTAATCTGACTTGCCTTTGAATGTAACACTTCTCTTTTCCCTAGCTGCTTTCAGGACTGTCTCCTTATCTTTATTTTTAGAGAGATCGATTATGATATATCTCAGTGGTTTTCTTTTGGGGCCTATCCTTCCTGGGGTTTGTTGAGCTTCTTGAATGTTTATCTTTTCACTTTTCAAGATATTAGAGAAATTTTCTTCAACCAGTTCTTCAACTATTTCCTCTGTGAAATTGTGTGATATTTCCTGTTACGGAATACCAATAAATCTTAAGTTATTCTTCTTCATGAGTTCAACATGAATCTTAGACTTTCTTCAGATTTTTTTCATTCTTTTTTCTGCTTATTCTTTTATCTTAGTGGTATTAGAGATTTATCTTCCAGCTCACTAGTTATACCTTTCATCTCTTCTATTCTACTCCTTTGCTTTGTCAGTGTATTGTCTATTTCTGATATTCTATTATTGATCATTTGGACCTCTTTCTGTAGGTTTTGAATTGTTTCCAATGGTGTATCTATCTTATTTGATTGTTCCTGTAGTTCTTTCTGGACTTCTTCCTTATTTTTCTCAACTCCATTGTAAAGTGTTTTGAAATATTTTATAATCATTTTTCTGAATTCCTTCTCAGGCATTTCCAAGGCCTGCCCTCCTTCCTTAATGGAGACCAGGGCTACATCTAGGTCATTTGCCTCAGACATTTTATCCTGTTTTTGGACATGTACTGATATGGTGATCTCCTGTTGCTTCTTGGACATGTTTAGTGTTTATCAGTGGTCTTAATACTTAATTGAATGTGTGTTTTGGTATTTTTAAAGCTTTCTGATTCCCCTCAGGTAGATGTGATCAGGATGTGGGCTTCCCTTTTCACTCTTCTTATTGCTTAACTCAGAGTAACTTTCACAGGTGTTGTCTGCCTCCCTCGTGTATGGCAGTTGATATTGGTTTTGCCTTGGTTATGGGGTTTTATAGGGTGTGATTGTAGCTTGACTATATGGAAACAGTTGCTGTCTCTTCTTGGTTAATATAGGGAGAGAAAGAGTCCCCATAAGGCAAAAGGGGGAACAAAAAACAACAAAACAGCAACAGCAAAATAAAACAAGGAAAACAAACAAAAAACAACAAAAAACAACAACAACAACAACAAAACTAGATTGGATACTGTAGTCTATAATCACAGAAAAGGGATAAGAGGGAGAGAAGAAGAAAAAACTCTATAGCCTAATATGACTATGATTTTAATATTCTCTTTAAGCTTCTTGCCTTCAAAGCTACCTGATAATTTCCAAGATGCCACTATTGGTTATTTTGCTGTACCTCAGGATTTAATTTTTCCACCTGTTTTGTTTTTAAACTCTCCCTCTCCACACCCCTTGTTCTGGCCTTTCCATATTAATAAACAGTTCAGGGCCAGCTGTTGAGCTGCCTGTCTCTTTAAATGCTGAGAATATCCGTGCGCATGTGTGGCAGAAAAACCCACCAGTGGTGGGGATAGGGGGTGTCTACTCGCTCAAGCATCCCCTCTACTCACCGGAATGGACATGTACAAACAGTAGGAGGGCAATGAACAGATACCAAAAAAAATAGACAAAGCAAAACTAACAAAGTATATTCTCCATCTGCTCCAATGTTCCTGTGGCTTTATTATGTGGTGGGTATGCTTGCTTCCCGGCTTGCCCTTGCCATTTGGTCTTGCTCAAATAGTCAGTTCCAGACCACTGATCTCTGCAAATTTTAAAGTGCAAGATTTCTTACTTCTGCTACAAATTCCACTAGCTATAAGCCTTCAAAGTTTTTAAATATTCCTAGATATGTGGTTCAGAGATATGGAGCTCTGCCGTGAACCCACTTTGCTTGGTATTCTGTGGTATTACTGATGGATCCTCATTCCACCCCTACCCTATCTGCCATCAAGCCCCACCTCTGAGAAACTGACTTTTGAGATGCAAATATCGTTTAGAAATGCCTGACATGGGTTTTTGTTTTTGCTGTTGTTTTATTAAAAGTCTGTCTCAAAATGTCCTGAATTAAAAACTATATTGCATTGACCTTAAGTATTTGTCTTGAGATTTTCATCTTTGCTTCTAGATGTGGTCCATTTATTACTTAATCAACTTTTATCTGCCAGACCCATCTAATTCTGTTTAACTTTTTGTATTAATTTAATTCAGGTATTAACCATTCACTACGCTCTTATAAAGGAACTCCAGTAGCATAATGTATTACAAGGTGAACTACTAACTACAAAGTCATTAGTTTGAATCTTCCAGTTGTTCCGTGGGAGAAAGATGAATCTTTCTGCTCCCATAAAAATTTACAGGCTCAGGAACCTTATACAAGATTTCTATGAATCGGAATTTACTCCATGGCACACAACCACTATCATCAAGCTTTTGTGGAAAAGGAAGAAAAAGGAGATAATTTTTGCTCTCAAAGAACTTGTATTTTCAAAGATGAGACTGACTTAATAAAAAAAAAATGATTCTAATGATAATATAATTAGATTATTATACTTAAGTGATTAATGTTAGATACCAAATGTATTTATATCAGATTGAAATATTTGAAAATACTTTTTAGAGGAAGTGATTAAATAGGTCTTAAAGCATTTGAGTTGACTACATGAATAAACAGAGTGCGAATGTTATAGCAACAGGAAAAGCGTAAGTAAGCAGGCTGTAAAACACAAAACAATTTAATTTTGAAAAAGTCCAAGATCATATTTGTAGTATATACAGAAACATATTCATGAAAAAGTCAGAAAGTGTTTCTCCAGACCACATGGGAATGTATCACAAGATTTTAAGTCAACAATTTGTTAAATAAGGTTTGCATATTAGAAGAACTATTCTAATAGCACTTTACAGAATAATGAAATTTTAATCAATTAAATCATTTAGGAAATGAATAATACTAATAAGTGAATCCCACTTTCACTAGTTGTCCTGCATTGTGCAACTAGTTAACAATGAAAGGTTGGAGTTTCAGGATAACTGAGAGGCACTTAAGATAAAGGGTGTAATAATCTACTTGTGAAAATTATCCAATTAAAATCTTATGCAGCATTATTCTACTCTGATATACCTGGAGTCACCATAGGTCATCATCTCTGTGATACTGCTTGGGAAAATTATTCACCTTACTTGATATACTTGAGGCCCTATTTCAATAGTATTATATAAATTTACATTTTATTAATAAAAATAATAATGACAACCGTATTACCTGCCAAAGATTACTGCAACCATTAGATGAGAAAATGTGATACTCTTGCAATTTTCCCATATAGCGTTCAATCTGTTGCTCAGATTTTCCATTGGTACATTCCCCCAAACAAGCTGATTGTGATTTTCAGATAAAAAGGAATCATGGTGGTGTTGAAGGATAAACACTGGTGTGCTAACTGCAAGATATGCAGTTCAAACCCATGATCCTCAGGAGAAAGATGAGGCTTTCTGTTCCCATAAAGATTTAGATGGTCCCTTTGTGTTAGAATTGACTTGAGAACTTTGGGTTGGGTTGGGATTAGCAGAAATTAATGGTAAATAGCTACATTTCTTTAATGTTAGTGCTTCTGATACTTAATGTGAACAAAACTCTCCTAGGGATTTGGTTAAAATGGAGATCTAATGTGAGCCTGTATGAAATGAGTCCTGAGATTTGGTTTATGTAAATAATTCATGTTGATGCTCCTGATCCATGACCCACCTTTTGAGTTGTAGAGCTCTCAAGATTGCTTTAACTTTATCTATGCTCCTGGTGTGGTACTGTGGGTTAATACGCCAGCCTACAAAGCTGTTTAAACTGCAAGGTTGTTGGTTCAAGTTCACCAGCTGATGTTCAGAAACCCTATACAAGGTTGCTATGGGTCAGAAATAACTCAACGGCACTTAAAAACAACAACATGCTCCCAGAAAATGCAGAGGCAGGGTTAAAAATTAAATACTAGAGATACATGATTAAAATTATAAAACTCTATTGTGGTTCATTTATAGAGCAAGAGCAAGTGCTATTTTACAGAAAAATAAAATGACAATGCTTTCCCTTCAAGCTATGTTGTTGTTGTTGTCAGGTGCCATCGAGTCGGAACCGACTCATAGCGACCCCATGCACAGCAGAACAAAACAATGTTAGATCCTGGGCCAACCTCACTACTGCCGCCACACTTGAGTCCATCAATGATGCCACCTGGCCGATCCATCTTGTTAGAGGTCTTCCTCTTTTTCTCTGACCCTCCACCTTACCCAGAATGACATCCTTCTCCAGCGACTGTTTCCTCCAGACAATATGTCCAAAGTATGAGAGACGAAGCTTAGCCATCTTGGGTTTCAAGGAGCACTCTGGCTGTACTTCTTCCAAAACAGATCTATTGGTTCTTTTGGCAGTCCATGGCACTTTCAGTATTCTCCTCCAACACCACAACTCAAA
>NW_006408638.1:9396116-9412160 GCF_000296735.1 Chrysochloris asiatica | reverse complement strand
CTTTAAAAAGTTCTTTTGCAGCAGATTTGCCTAAAGCAATAACGTCATTTGATTTCTTGACTGCTGCTTCCATAAGTGTTGATAGTTGAGCCAAGAAGATTGAAGTCCTTGACAACTTTAATCTTTTCTCCATTGATAAGAATGTTGTTTATTGGTCTAGTGGTGAGAATTTTTGTTTTCTTGACATTGAGATGTAATACATACCAGAGGCTGTGGTCTTTGATCTTCATCAGTAAATGTTTTAAGTCCTCTTCAGTGTCAGCAAGCAAGGTTGTGTCATCTTCCATTGGCAGCCTGTTTTATTATTTTTCCTTATCACAGTCTCTCAAATTAAACATTTCAAAATACTCTAATCACCACCAACTCGGGAATCTTAGTCACAGATTGGGCACTGACTTCTCTGAAAGATAAAGATACCAGGTGAAATTTGAGGATAAAAAAATCTAAGGGTCGTCACTAAAAAAGAGAAAATAATGTACTCTCCAGCTGTTGTATAGGCATGCCAGTGGCATAAAATTGCATGAAAAAAGACTAATAGGACTCCTGGTATGGCACTGTAGGGATAAGCATTGGACTGCTAACTAAAAGATGAGGGGTTAAATCCCACCTGCTGCTCCTAGGAAACCTTGTACAGTGTCCTATGAGTCAGAACCAACTCCACAGCACTTAAAAACAATAACAAGTGTATCATAGGAGAAAAAAGTTTCCTTTGCCAACAATGGGAAAATTTTGGGGGGAAATGCCTTTTATCCTATCTTTGACTTATCATTGATTTAGGAAAATCATGTTTTTGGATTCTGTGAGAACACTTAAAATTTTGAGTGTTCTGAAACAATCAATTAAAGACATCAAACAATGCTAAAAAAAATCATAATTATGTTTTCTCAAGAATGTTGTTGATTTCAGTAGTTGTTGAATCAGCTACTACTCATGGTGACCTTATGTATAACAGAACAAAAATCCAAATCTCAACTTTATATAAAATGGCAAGACTTCCAAAATAACTAAAACAATGTTAAAAGAACAAAGTAGGAGGAGTTTATATACGATGTTGTTAAGCACCGTTAAGTCATTTCTGATTCATAGCAGCCCTGTATAGGATTTCTGAGGAGTGACTGATGAGTCTGAACCACCAAACTTGTGGTTCAAGCTGACCTAGCTGTCACGTATTTATCCTACAATGCCAAATGTACAATAATCAGAAGAGGTTAACACTGGTATAACTGATTGATCTTGCTGTAAAGACTCCAGTTCTGCTGCACCATCTGTTGAAGAGACTATCTCCTTCCCATGCAATATACTTAGGCTCTTTGTTGAAAATTAGTTGGCCGTATGTGGATGGGTTAATTTCTGGATTGTCAATTCTGTTCCTTTGATCTATGTATCTTTCACCGTACAGTACCAAGCTGTTTTGACCACTGTAGCCGTGTAGTAAATTTTGAAATCAGGGTGTGAGAGGCTTCCAATGTATTCTTCTTCTTAACAGTTCTTGGCTTATCCTGTGTCTCTTTCCTTTCTATATAAATTTTGTTGTTTTTTTCCATCTCATTGAAGAATGTTGTTGGAATCTAGATTGAGATTGCATTATATGTGTAGATTGCTTTAGACAGTATTGACATTTTCACAATGTTAAGTCTTCCACTAAAAAAGTGTCTTTTGGTTTCTTGTAGTAGTGTTTTGTAGTTTTTGTTGTATAGGTCCTTTGTTTCTCTGGTTACTTTTATTCCTAGACATTTCAACCTTTGGGTGGCTATTGTAAATGGTATTGCTTTCCTAATGTCCTTTTCAGCGCTGTTGTTATTGGTATAGAGGAAACAAACTGATTTTTGTATGTTGATCTTATATCCTGCCACTTTGCTGAATCTTCCATTGAGGTATAGTAGCTTTTTTACTGAGCCTTTGGGATTTTCTATGTATAGCATCACATCATCTGCAAATAGAGTTTTACTTCTTCTTTGCCAATTTGGATGCCTTTAATTTCCCTATCTTGCTGTATAGTTCTGGCTAAGACTTCCAGCACAATATTGAATAGGAGTGGTGACAAAGGGCATCCTTGTCTGGTTCGTGTTCACAGAGGGAAGGCTTCCAGTTTCTCTCCACTGAGAGTAATGTAGGCTATTTATTGGTTTTGTGTATATACTTTTAATTATGTTGAGTAGTTTCCCTTCAACTCCTACTTTATTGAGTGTTTTTATCATGAATGGATGTTGGATTTTGTCAAATGCCTTTTTTGCATCAATTGATATGATCATGTGGTTCTTTTCCTTTTTCTTTTTTATATGGTGGATTACATTGATTGTTTTTCTAATGTTGCACCATCCTTGCATCCATGATATGAATCCCAGTTGGTCATGATGTATTATGTTTTTGATGTGCTGTTGGACTCTGTTGGCTAAGATTTTGTTAACAATTTTTTTTGTATCTATATTGATAAGGGATATTGGTCTATAATTTTGTTTCTTACTGATGTCCTTCCCTGGTTTGGTATGAGGGTTATGCTTGCTTCATAAAATGAATTAGGAAGTTTTCCATCCTCTCCTATATCCTGGAATAATTTGAATAGAAGTGGTGACAATCCTTTACTAAAAATGTTTGGTAGAACTCACATGTTAAGCTATCAGGATTTGTACTTCTTTTGTTTAGGAGACTTTTGATGATGTGATAAATTTTGTCTTTTGTTATGGGTCTGTTCAAGTTTTCTATTTCACTCTGTGTAAGTTTAGGTAGGTCGTGTTTTTCTAAAAATGTATTCATCTCTTCTAAGTTTTCATATTTGTTGGAGTACAACTCTTCATAGTATTCTCTTTTATCCTTTTGATTTCCTTTGGTTATGTTGCGACATAGCCCATGTGGTTTCTAATGGGTGTTATTTGTGTCTTCTCCCTGTTTTCTTTTGTTAGGTTCACCAATGGTTTGTCAATTCTATTAATTCTTTCAAAGAACCAACTTCTTGTCCTGTTGATGCTCTCTATAGATGTTTCTGTTTTCTATCTCATTTATTTCTGCTCAAATCTTTATTATTTCTTTTCTTTTGGTGACTATAGGTTCCTGCTGTCGGTCTGTTTCTAATTATTGGAGATGATGTGTTAATGTGTTAATTTTGGTTCTTTCTTCTTTTTAGATATGTGCATTTATTGCAATAAATTGTTCTCTCACCACTGCTTTTACCATGTCCCAAAGATTTTGGAATATTGTGTTTTCATTCTTATTTGTTTATAGGAATTTTGCGTTTTCATGTTTAATTTTTTTCTACTACCTAGTCGCTATTCTGCAGGGTGTTATTCAGTTTCCATGTATTTGACTTTAGTGCCTTGGTCTTCTTATTTTTGATTTCTAGTTTTATAATATTGTGGTCTGAAAAGATGCTTTGTAGTATTTTGATGTTTGTAAATTTATGGAGGTTTGCTCTGTGACCTAAATCATGATCAGTTCTGGAGAAGAACGTGTATTGTGCTATTGTCTGGTTGAATGCTCTGTACGCATCTAAGTTGGTTGATCATGCTGTTTAGTACCTCTGTTTCTTTGTTGAGTTTCTTTCTGGTTGTTCTATCCCTTTTCAAAAGTGGCATATTAAAATCTCCCACTATAATTGTAGATTTGTCTATTTCTTTCCATTCTAGTAGGGTTTGCTTTATATATCTTGGTACCCTTTCATTGGGAGTGTAGATATTTATCATAGTTATGTCATGTTGTTCAATTCACCCTTTAATCATGAGATAGTGTCCTTCTTTATCTCTTATGCTGTTTTTTGCCTTAAACTTTATTTTATCAGAGATTAGTGTTGCCACTATTTCTTGTTGTTTATTGCAATTAGCTTGGTATTTTTTTTTCTATCCTTTAACTTTTAGTCTGTTTTTGTCTTTGTGTGTAATGGGTGTCTCTTAAAGGCAGCATATTGATGGGTCTTGTTTTCTTATCCCATTCTGTCACTCTCTGTCTCTTCACTAGTGCATTTAATCCATTGACATTCAATGTAATTATCAATAGGTATGAATTTGTTGCTGTCATTACGTTTATTTTTTTGTGGTGCTATTCATTCCTTTGTTTTCATGCTTTCTTGTGCTGAGTTCAATGTCTTTGTGAGGTTTCTTTTCAGTTTCTTCTTAGTTTTAATGTTCCCTTGTTCTGCTTAGATCTTCATTTTCATGGTAAATTGTGAAGTATTAAATTTCTTTGAGGTTACCTTATATTCTATTAACTTTTTCCTACATTTAAGGCAGTCTATTTTATCCTGCAATGTACTTGACTTCCTCACCACCTGGATCTCTGTTCCTATATGTTTTCCTTCTTTGACATTGTTATTATTTTGATCTTTGAAGGGCCTCACAGGTCCCCTGAATTTGTTGTAATTTTATTCTGTTCTGACGTCTTCTACCTGTTGACTGAGTTACGGGTGTTATTACCACATCTGTCAATTTCTGGTTCTTGTCTGTTCTTGCTGGTTTTCAGTCCAAAGAACTCCCTTTAGGATATTTGCAAATGCTGGATTGGCTTTGACAAAATCTTTTAGTTTCTGTTTATCCTAGAATGTTTTGATTGCACCATCGTAGTTGATTAAGAGTTTTGCTGGGTAGACAATTCTTGATTGGCATTTTTTTTTTTTTCTTTTTCTTTTTGGGTTTTATATATATCTCCTGATTTCCTTCTTGCCTGCATGGTTTCTGCTGAGAAGTCAGAGCTTAATTTAATTTGCATAACTTTGTAAGTAACACTTCTCTTTTCCCTGGCTGCTTTTAGGATTCTCTCCTTGTCTTTGATTTTGGAATGCTGGATTATGATATGTCTTGGTGGTTTTCTTTTGGGGTCTGTCCTTAGGGTTCATTCAGCTTCTTGAATAATTATCCTTTCATCTTTCAAGATGTTAGGGAAATTTTCTTCCAGAAGGTCCTCAACTAACTCTTCTGTGATTCTTGCTATTCCAGCATGCCATTTTTTTTAAAGCTATTCCTCTTCACATTATCCATCATGAATCTTAGACTCTATTCAGATTTTTTTCATCCATTTTTTCTGCTTGCTCTTCTATCTTAGCAGTATTGAGAGGTTTATCTTATAGCTCACTGGTTCTGGCTTCCATCTCTTCAACTCCACTCCTTTGCCCTTTCAGTATATTTTCCATTTCTTATATATTATTATTAGTCATCTTGACCTTGTTGTGAAGGTTTTCAATTGATTCCAATGCTGTATCTATCTTGTTTGATTGCTCCTATAGCACTTTCCTGACTCCATCCTTATTTTTTTTTTTCACTCATATAGGAAGCATTTGAATTTGTCTCTGTATTATTCTTCCGAATTCCTTCTCAGGCAGTTCCAAAGCCTGCTCTTCTTCCTATGGGAGGTGTATGCCTGCTTCCAGCTCATTTGTCTCAATTACTCTTTTCTGTTTTTGGACATGTACTGAGATATTTTGTTGTTTTTTCTTGCACATTTTCAATAATTAGATGTGTTTTCAGTGATTAAATGAATGTATGTTTCTATGTTGTTAAGTTTACTGGATGTCTCCTGGTGGATGTGACCTGGAGATAGGCTTCCCTTTTCACATGTAATGCTTAGCAGCTGGTATTGGCTCCTATGCAGATGGTGGGATATTATGAAGTATGCTTGTGGCTTGGTTATATGGCCATGATTGCTGCCTCTTGTTGGGTAAGGTAGGGAGAGAAAGCTCTAACCCTCAGGAAAATATGAGACCAAAACAACTAAAAACAGAAACAATATAAAAGCAGAGGGAAAAAACACCACTCAAAGCCAAAAATAAATCCGTAGCCTACTGTCCAGTAGCATTTGGTGTGCAGGTCAGTGTGCATGCACAGTAGAAACCTCCAGCAGTGGGTGAAGTTGTATACTTGCTCAAGCCCCTCCTCTAGTCACCTTTGTGGAGGTGTACAGATAGATTTTGTGAAATAAATGGAGCAAAATTGTCCACTATTTTTATCTGTGAAGGTCAGCTAGATATTTCTTATGCACACTGTAATTCTCTAAATAGCTGATTCTTGTATATAGTAATTGGTGTTGGCTCTTGCCTTTTATGTTGGGGTTTTACAAGGTGTGAATTTAGTTAGGCTGTATGGCAAGACCTGCTGTCTCTTGCTAGGTAATGCAGGAGTTAAGGATCCCTCCAAGGTCAACTTTAGGGTTGAGTTCCAGAGTCAGATGTCATAAAAAGCAGCCAAAGGATCAACTTGTGGGGTAACTGGGGCTTCCAGGAATTCCCTTCCTGTGCCATGGGAAAACTGTGAGTGTGATACTGGACGCTTTTGGGGATGAGGTGCAAGCTGGGCACAAAGAATGCAACAAGGGACAGGAGGAAAGAAAAGTGACAAATCTGTCATACCTGTTTTTCCAGATGCCACTCCATGGTTTTTAGTGCTGTATCAGTGCATTAGCCTGGCAAATCACCCTCTGATTTCTGCTTAGGCCAAGGGACCCACAGGCAGCATCTTAATCAATTCAGAAATGGCTCTGAATTCCATCTACAGTTGTATTTCTCCACCGGTGAGGTCAGAAAACTGATGTACCCACCTTATATTAGATCCAAAACTCTGGAGCTATTCAGGGAAAGACTCTTCTCTATTTTTTTCCACGCCTCCACCTGTCTCTCCTTTTCCTGCCCCCAAAATGGAAGATAACAGCATTTTTTGATGAGTAGAGTATATCAGTGGCTCTTTATTAAAGAGAATTGAGCAAGAAAATATATTAGACAATATAGGTAAAACCAAAATATATGTCACTTTCACTTCAGGATGGTCATTCTGTGTAACTACAACATCTATTAGATGCATTTTGTAAATCTGATTATTGTTTAAAATGGAAGGTAATGATGCCTAGCAAGGGTGACCTGGAAACTAGGCATCCTCTGATGTACATTGAGGTCACCTAGTATGTCATCCACAAACTTACTAGATTTTTATTTTTTTTAAAGCTGTATTATAAAATCTAATGCTTAAAAGCTGATTTTTTCCTTTGTTTGTATTTAAGATTCAAAAGATTTCAGTTGCAAAGGAAATTCAATGTTTGGGTTAAACAAAATATGCCATTTTTGGTAAAATTGCCTTTTTCATGTATATTTCTTTTTCTTTATGCAGCTGTGCTTTTTTGTAAAATAAAAACCAGTTATCATAGCAACTGGGGAATCACATGTACTGTCTCAAAACTAAAATACTTCTTGTTTGAGATATAGTATATTCACTATTTATTAGAATAGGTATAAAACTACATTCAGAAAAGAAAAAAAAAACCTCTTAGGTGCCATATCATATGATTCATTGCTTTCAGTGTAAATATTTTTCCAATAAGGTTTCATTACCAGTTAAGCAATATATTTAATGGACCTATGTAGTGTAGTGGTTACGAATTGGGCTGTTAACCTCAGGGTCAGCAGTTTGAACCTATCAGTTGTTCCGTGGGAGAAAGAGGAGACTTTCTGCTCCCGTAAAGATTGACAGCTTCGGAAACCCTGTACAGGGTCGCTATGAGTTGGAACCGACTCCACAGCACATAACAACAACAACATCATAAAAATAAAGAAGTTTAATGTTTTAGATATATCATGTGACAACTAAAGGAAAATTATTTTCTTAAATACATTCAAATTATCATAAATACAAATATCAAGGTACAATTTCTTTGCTGAAAAAAGAAACGTAAACACATTCCATAAAATGTTCTTTATTTTGTTGTTGTTGTTAGGTGCCTTCCAGTTAGTTACAACTCATTGTTATGCTATGCACAAGAGAAAGAATGGAACATATATAAAGATCAATATCCTAGGCATTGGGAGTTGAAATGAACAGGCATTGGTCATTTTGAATTGGATAACAATATGGTTTACAGTGCCAGGAATGACAAATAGCAATGAAATCACATTGACTATATCTGTGGAATGAGTTAGTGGAGAAGCTCAATATCACCTGCTAAAACAAGGTTAGAGGCCAACTGTGGAACAATCAATTGTTCATATGCAAAATCTGAAGAAAATTGAAACAAGTCCATGAGAGCCAAAATAAGACCTTGACTATATCCCACTAAGGAGCTCTGGTAGTGTAGAGGTTACGAACCGGGCTGTGTATTCAATCTGGTGAGGTCTATACTTATGATCATCGTTTATGTTGGTTAAAATTGATATTTGCAATGAAGAAGTCATTTTTTTTTTGCAAAATTATGTCATATGATCCCAGCATCATTTTTATTACCAAAGGCATGTTTTCCATTATTTGATACTTCCTCTTGCCATTAATCATGATCCAAAATGACAATAATAGGTTCTCTTATTCATTTGCATTTGTACTTTCAGAATTTTTTTCATGCTTTCTTCTTTTCACTCTTGACCAGTCAGAGAAATCAGTTTTCTGCAACTCAAACTTGTTACCATCACAAAGAAGAAATAAAGATGACTTCCTGGCTGTTCTGAGTGAGGAACAACACTTACAAAAGAGGTCAGATCATGGTGTTTTATTATTGGATTCTTAACCCATGGCAAATGTATTGGAGAATTCCTGGTGATGTAAACAGTTAATGTGCTTGTCTGCTACCCAAAAGCTTGGAGGCACTAGTCCATGGCTGGCAATCTATTTCTGTTGAAAACCCTATAGCACAGTTTATTCCAACACACAAAGTGTTACCATGAATCAGAGCTAACTAGATGACAATTAACATTAACGAAATTGGGGAATAGAAATAACTGCTAGAATGACCAGGCCATCTTGGAGAATTGTAATATGATGGAAAGCTCTCACCCTGAAAATACTCTAATAATGTAAAATATCAACACTGTGTTCAAGATCACCTTCTCTGGGCCAAGCAATTCCTATTGATTGACAACATTGCTTACATAGCTCATATTTACTAATGCTTGTACATCATTCATGCAAAATTTCTTCCCTATCCATAAAGAATGTGTTCATCTACTTTACAGTAGCAATAAGAGTATCTTCATAAACATTTCTATTGGTTTTCTTTACCATGTTTCAAGGGAGACATGATTTGAACATTTCAAAATGAATAAATTGTGGGAATAGACTGGAAATTTTTTTGAATGGATTGAATAATATATACCTGGGACATATCTCAAAACTGAGAAGATAATATTATCTTCTAATGCACATATCTCAAATCTTTTAAATCATCAAAGCATTAAAATCATCTGAATTGCAAAGAAGAACAGAGAACAAATCTCTTTTGCACATGGAAGTGGTGATATTTTCTTTCTTCTCTCTCTCTTCTATATCTTTATTGGGGTATTAATTTAGGGAAATCTAAGGAAAATACATGTGTAATGCAAAGACTTCAACTCAAGAATTATAATCTTACAAATTAAATGACGCTAAATATCATTGCTAAAATAGTTATATTTGTAATCAAAAGAATTATGTAGAATAGCATTTTGCTACATAGTTTATATAAGCAATTAAACAGCATAGAATTAAGAACTTTGACAAGATCAAGTACCTATTATATGGGTACTATAATGGCTCAAGTATAGCAAAGCTCATGAAGATGCCACAGGACTAGACAATATTTTGTTCTGTTGTACATGGAATCATTATGAGTTGAAGAGGAGCAATGATGCCTAACATCAACAACAAATGTTTACCCCTTGTAAAACAATTAGGAACATAAATATTTGTAAGTTCTGTTCACTTGATCAAATATTAGAAATATCATCATCTTCAAAATTTAATCACACCATAGTTTATGTGTATTCAATGATTATATTTATGTGCTATAACAAACACTCTGTATTATATACTCTACTCCAAATCTCATATAGTAGTTACTATTATGATGTTGTTGTTAAGTGCTGTTTAGTTGGTTTTGACTCATAGTAACCATGTATAGGTTTTCTGAAGAGCCACCACCAACATTTTGGCTAGCAGTCAGATAAGAAACTAAGAATTCAGGAAGTTAGGTGAGTTTCCCAAGTAAACACCACATATGCTAGCCAAAGTTCAGGCAAGTTTTCCAGAGTAGTATCTGTCTCTGGAAGGTGGCAAGGAATTTGGGAAAATATGAACTTGTATTTAATGGTAACTAGTACAGCAAGGAAGGATCCCTGATAGCGTAGTGGTTACGAATCGGGCTGCTAACCTCAAGGTCGGCAGTTCAGAGCTGCCAGCTGTTCTGTGGGAGAAAGATGAGACTTTCTGCTCCCATAAAGATTTGAGGCCTCAGAAACCCTGTGCAGGGTCACCATGAGTCGGAACCGACTCCACGGTACTTGACAACATTAACAGTACAGGAAGGAGTTTTACTGTATTAGTTAGAACTGACTGGATGGTACTTAACAACAATAATAACAAGCTCAGAAAAAAAAAATCCAGATGTGTGTGTTCTGAGTCACAGAATGGAGGAATATACCCTCCACTCACTCTATCCCCAGAGTACAGACTCTTCATTGAGAATATACTGAATTCCAGATGAAGTTAACATCTGTATGTTATTGCCTGAAGTAACTCTTCTGCTCTCAGCTTTCCTGGCAGTTGTCAAAATGACCTTGTCATTATTCATGTATGTCTAGTGTGTTTAAGAAGCCAAGAACTATATAGCTCCTTTTCTTGACTTGTCTAATGTGATAGACATCACACCATAAAAGAAACTGCAGTCAGCTTCATGCAATAAGACAGAGATTGTGCTAATAGCCCATTTGCTCTAATGAATGGAAAGCAAATCTTTCAAAGATACTTCACATAATACACATAGTGATTTTTTTGCTAGAGAATTAAAGGGGGTAGCGTTGTGGTTATGAATCGAACTGCGAACCTCAAGGTCAGCAGTTTGAAACTACCAGCTGTTCTGCCAGAGAAAGATCAGGCGTTCTGCTCCCGTAAAGATTTACAGCCTCGGAAACCCTGTACAGGGTTGTTATGAGTCGGACCCGACTACACGGCATATAACCACCACCACCATCATAAAATAGGTCAATTTAGCTTGTTTGAATCAAAAGAATAACTTTTAAATATATCCAGATGGACAATAATTAATATTAGGACTATTTTCTTTCAATGTCTTGCTATTACTTTAAAACAAGTCACCCTGTGACTATGTACTTGATTTTATTTTCCACGACATGTCTAAGAGCACATTGATTTGTATGACTCCTGTATCTTTAATGTGGATGATAATTTTCAGTTATAAAAAAATCACATGTGAAAGCATTTACAAATTCATGCTTCAAAAGATTCTAATATCATGCCTGTTACTAACAACAATAGCAAAGTTGTTAGGCTATACAAAAAGTAATTTTAGACTAACATGTTGTAATGTATCTCTATCAATTATGAACTCACACTAAATTAAGCAGTGATACATTGTTCTATCACTTCATCAGTTTAAAGTTGACCAACATGCAATTAAGATACATTGATAATTACTGATGATTGGAAAGAGAAGTTTGGAAACAAAAAGGAAAGATCAGCAGCTGAGAAATAAGGCCTTGGCGATAGATATGATGCTGGTGATTACATGATAGAATTTTGGAAGACCAATAATTTATTCATTGCAAACACCCTTTTCAAACAACATAGACAACATGAACCTAACCAGATGGAATACAGAAATGATATTGATTATATCTGTGGGAAAAGATGGTGGAGAAGTTCTATATCATAAGACAAAACAAGGCCAGGGGTAGACTGGGGCACAGACTATCAATTGCTGTTATGCAAGCTCAGACTAAAGCTGAAGAGAATTAGAACAAATCTGTGATAGTCAAATATGACACTGACCATATTTTATCTGTATTTAGAGACTATCTCAAGAACAGATTTCATGCATAGACACTAAAGCACATCATACAGGAATAAAGGAAAAGGTCACAAAAAAGAAAAAATAAATAAATAAAAGGCCAAAAAGGATGCCAGAAGATACCCTGAAACTTGCTCTCCATATAAATGGAAGAAATGAGGAAATAAAAGAGCTGGACAGAAAATTTCAAAGGGCGGTTCTAGAAAATAAAGTAAAAATGTACAAAGACCTAGAGTAAGAAAACTAAAAGAGAAGAACACAATCAGCATTTCTCAAACTGAAGAAAATAAAGGAAGCCTGGGTGCTGGATTGAAGGATTCTATGAGAAAAAATATTGAATGATCCAGACAGCATCAAAAGAAGATTGAAAGAATACAAAAAGTCATGGTACCAAGTAGAAATGGTGGATGTTCAGGCATTTCAAGAGGTAGTATCTTATCAAGAACCAATGGTACTTGAAAGGAAGAAGTCCAAATTGCACTGAAAACATAGGAGAAACATAAGGCTTTGGGGATTGTTGGAATAATAATTAAAACATTACAACAAACTGACTAAGTACTGAAGGTTTTCACTAATTTAAGCCAAGAGTTTGTCAATCAATTGGGAGAGATCCATATTTGTTCCATTTCCAAAGAGAGATGACCAAATGCAATGTGGAAATCTCCAAACAATATTATCACATTCAAGTGAAATATTGATGAAGATCATTCAAAATCAATTGCAACTGTAGATCTACAAGGAACTGCCAGAAATTCAAGCTGGATTCAGAATAGGATGTGGAAATAGAGCTATGGTTGTTGACACCTGATGGATCAGAGAATACCAGAAAGAAGTACACTTATGATTTATTGACTATGTAAAGGCATTCAGTGGTGTGGATCTTGAAAAGTTATAGATAACATGGCAAAGAATGAGTATTACAGTACACTTAACTGTGCTCATGACTAAACTAGATAGATAGATAGATAGATAGATAGATAGATAGATAGATAGATAGATCAAGAGGCAGTATTTTTAACAGAACAAGGGAAAATTTAATGCTTTAAAAATCAGTAAAGGTATGTGCCTGGGTTGTAATTTTCACTATACTTTTTCAGCCTTTGTACTGAACAAATAATCCAAGAAGAGGGATTATATGAAAAAGAATGTGACATAAGGATTGAAGAAAGACTCATTAACAACCTGTGAAATGTAGATGATACAACCTTGTTGGAAGTGAAGAGGACTTAAAGTAATTACTGATGAAGAGAAAGGACTACAGCCTATGATTGAACTTTTATGTAAAGAAAACAAAAATCCTCACAATTGGACTGATAAAAATATCACAATAAATGGACAAAGGATTGATGTTGTTAAAGACTTCATTTTGTTTGGATCCATAATTAACATTCATGGAAATAGCAGCTGAGAAATCAAATGACGTTTTGCATTAAGCAAATCTGCTGCACAAGACCTCTTTAAAGTGTCAAGAGCAAGGAGATCAGTTCTTTGAATAAGGTGCACCAGACCTATGTTATGATATTTAATAACTCACATGTAGGTGAAAAGTTGGCATTGAAAAGGAATGCTATAGAATAATTCATGCATTTGTGTTATGGTGTTGTAGAAGAATATTGAAAGTACCATGGATTGTCAGATGTACAAACAAATCAGTATTGAAAGATGTATAGCCAGAAATCTTCTTAGAAGCCAGGTTGGCAAGACTTTGTCCCTCATACTTCTGATATATTATCAGAAGGTAACAGGACTTGGAAAAGGACATCATTTTTAATAAAGTACAGAGTCAGCAAAATAATGAAAGACCCCCATCCAGATGGATTGATACCATGACAGCAGCAATGTATGTCAGCACAATAACAATTTGAGGATGGGACAGACCATGCAGTGTATTGCTATCTTTTGTATAGAGGTGCCATGAGTCACAACCAACCCATTAGCACTGAACAATAACATCAACACATAATTGTAAAATTAAAAAAATAAATAAATAAATATAAGTGGTTTTCTCATTTCATACAATGATTCAAATAAGAATAATCTCATGAAGTTGCTTTGTACCAGTAAGCCTTAATGTATCATTTATTTTTCTCCAAAGAAAAAGGCAATCAATTATCTATTTCTTAAAGATATTAGCTCACTTGATAGTAGGGACTAGCAACTATGAAATTTGTAGGACAGGTGAGTAGCCAACAAAATCAGATAGGGTTTTTATATTACAGTCTGGAGGTAAATTTCTTCTTCCAAGAACTGTACAGGGTTCAATTTATTGATAAAAGGTTATAATTGAGAGTAATATTTTTTACTGAAAGTTAACCTATTTTAAATATTGATCACATTCAATGTACCTTCACAACAACATCTTGAATACTATTTAACCAAACAACTGGAAAATATAACCAAACATAATTGGCACATAAAATTATTATATTTGGAATTTCAGAAGATTTGAGATTTTGCAAATTTATATTTTCCGTAAAAAAAAAAAAAAAAGTCTCTATTTAGTTTTATGAAAAAATCTAAGGGCCAAAAACTGACATTTTTACATGAAGACTGATCTTTAATTATCATTGTATTCAGTTAAAAGCACACACACAAATAAAACAATAAAACTTTAAAGTACTTGGATTGTTTTTAAAGCTTTATGCTTTCAACTAAGAAAAAATAAAAAATCTTATCATTACAAAGTTTCCATATTTAAGTATATAAAAGGGTATCAAGTTACACTATGAAATGCATCATAAAGTTTAGATGTAATAAAATAATGAAAATAAATTATCTCAGCAATTTTCTTTTATTTTTTTAAAATTATTTTATGATTATTGATGTGGAAGCAAATTTAATTAATCATTTCATTTAACTATGTCTCCTTTTTGTTTTTAATATGTATGTTTATAAATATGTTTTCAACATAGTTTGAGTTTATTCTTTCATTCTTTTACAAGGTTCTTTTTCTTTAAATTGTTTCCTTTTTCTAATTCTATATCCACACTTGCTTAGTTATAGCTATTACGACTTGAAAATAAACCACTCTAACATCTTATGCTAGGTTCTCTAGAGAAGCAAAAAAAGTGAAATTTATATATATATACATGTATAAAGAGAAGGTTATATCAAGGAGATGGCTCACAATTGTAGAGATAGGAAAGTCCCAAGTCTGGGTCAGATTGACCAAGATTGGCAAGAAGGCAGGTACGTCTGGCAGACAGACAGTCAGGTCAGAGAGGCAGAGAGGCAGGCAGACTCAAATCCAAAGAACCTGAGGTTGAAGAATGAGTCAGATGCATTATTATGTTGCCTCCAAAACTGAAAGGGGCCCATCAGGAATGGTGCCTACTTTTTATTAGTGGAAGGGACCAGATTCAATAGTTTATACTTCACTTTAGAAGGAATATTTCTATATGTCTCACAGCACTATACCCCTAGACATTTCACTGAGGTGGAAGGTGACTGAATTTTTGTTGAGTTCATTTCCACCCTCTAACATACAGATATTTTACCTACAATAAATCTACCATCATTGACATTTCATCCTCACTAGGTCAAATCAACATGATGTAATGGGGCAGGCAAAGATGATTAAGGTCCTAGTGAACTTAATTATTACAAAGTGCTGGAGAGTTGATATACCATTAAAGTAGGACAGGGAAAGTGTATTGTTGGCCTTGCAAGAAGATGGCAAACTGCTTCTGGTGATCCTTAGGAACTAGAATTGACCAAAAGGCATTTCCCAGACCAATAGCTGTAAACCAGATACCAGAAGATGTATTGATTTGCTCAAACAATCAAGAAACATCTGGAACATCAGTTGCAATTGGAGTCACCAGGTGGTTAAGTTTATTATCATCCATTGTCATTCTCCAAGAGCCATCTATTTTTTTGTGTGTATGTAGGCCAGATAAGTGAGTTATAGGTGATGTGGTTAGAATCACCATGTCTGCATCCTTCAAGCCTTGATGATAGCACTAATCTGTCGAAGTCCTATGTCGGGGTCCCACCTAGACAAGTGTGGGTGTCACCAAGAAGGGAGATCTGGTGGCAAAAGTGATAGAGAAAGAGAGAGACGAAATATATACAAAAAGACAGACACACAGATATGATGTAAGCGGACAGGTAGACAGATCTGCAAACATATTGCCTAGCATTGCACAGCATTACATGGAGATCTCACTTTACCTCAGCCTTTCATTCTCTTTTTTAGGGAGGGATTTGTTACAAAGGAAGGATGTAATTCACTCAGGGAGGATGTCACAAAGGGAGGATGTGATTAAGACAGGATACGGAACTGAAATGTGATTAATCATTCAAAAC
>NW_006408638.1:9393588-9395000 GCF_000296735.1 Chrysochloris asiatica | reverse complement strand
GTCAGCTTGAGGACTAAGGTGCACCTGACCCAAGCCATGGTGTTTTCAATAACCTCACATGAATGCAAAAGCTAGACAGTGAATAAGGAAGACTGTAGAAGAATTGATGCTTTTGGAAGAGAATATTGAAAGTGCATGGGCTGTCAAAAGAACCAACAGATCTGTGTTAGAAGTGCAGCCAGAGTGCTCCTTGGAGGCCAGGATGGCCAAACTTTGTCTTTCATATTTTGGAAAAATTGTCAGGAGGGACCAGGTGCTGGAGAAAGATATACTGTTTGGTAAGGTGGAAGGTCAGAGAAAAAGAGGAAGACTCCCAGAGAGACGGATTGGCAAAGTGGCAGCACAAATGGGCTCAAGCATGGCAACATTGTGAAGTTGGCCCAGGATTGGGCAGCGTTTCGTTCTGTTGTGCATAAGGTCGCCATGAGTCAGTACTGACTTGATGGCACCTAACAACAACAATGTGTGGTTATGCCTGATGCTGAGTTTGTCTATCCCAATTATGTGTTCTGAAATTGAGGAAACTCACTACAGGATTAGTTTGAGGATGCAGTGGAACCACAATGAGATGGACCTTAACTCAGACTCCATTAATAACATGAACTCCATGCACTCTGACTGGTGGGGTACAGTAACATTTTGTATCTCCTTGAATTAGTGTCAGTTCAGTACCAGTGTCCAGTAATCTTCCCAAATGATTATTTCATTTATCCAAATGAACAGTAACTCTTTTAAAAGGCTGCATATTCCTTTGTGGGAAGCTGGAAGAAAGTTTAATAGCTCACAGGGTAGTGGGGTTCTTCTTCAAGAGGTCCCGGCTACTCCGTCATTCAAGAGATCATGGATCTATAAACTGGTTCAAGTCTAGTTCAAGTCAAGACTGAGAGGCTAGGACTCTATTCTTGCAATTCAATTAGACTGCCATTCACTTAACCTAGAATTCTTCCTCTTGAACAAATTATGTATTTAGTAAGTTTTTAATCCATCTCACTCCTAGGGGCACCCTGCCTAATTAGCCAATGTCATAAGTCAACATGTGTCAGTTTGTCTTTGTGGAGTATGTGCTGCTACTTGACTCCTATCACCATGAAGTCCAATCAGGCCCATTGTACTTAGGTGTCTTAATTCAATTAGGATAGTTCACACTGTAAACCCATTTTTCATACTGTAGCAGTCACTGCAGTATTCAAAAAGCCTATTGTTGTTGTTGTCAGGTGCCATCGAGTCGGAACCGACTCATAGCAACCCCATGCACAGCAGAATGAAACAATGTCTGATCCTGGGCCAACCTCACTACCGCTGCCACACTTGACACCATCAATGATGCCACCTGGCTGATCCATCTCATTGGGGGTCTTCCTCTTTTTCTCTGACCCTCCATCTTACCCAGAATAACATCCTTCTTCAGTGAC
>NW_006408638.1:9390520-9391768 GCF_000296735.1 Chrysochloris asiatica | reverse complement strand
GTATGATGTTCTTGATGTCATCCCACAACTCTTCTGGTCTTTGGTCTTTAAATTCCTTTTATGAAGTTGTTCCTCAATGTTGTGATGTAAGGTGTGGTCTCTGGGCACTTCATGGATGGGTTTATGGATTTACACTGATAAATCCCTTCTTACCACACCAATTTGCTAAAAATTTTGTATTATTTCCTCTACAGTATATCAAGGCAGGCCTGATAATACAATTTGATGCATTGTATGCCACCACACAATCCATGCTTTTGTGAACCAACCAAATAGTTTATTAGATCCTCTTCTAACATCTTGAGCTGAAACAATGAATGAAGAATCTGTGCTTGTTGTTGTTAGGAGCCATCAGGTTGGTACTGACTCAGACTGAAACACTGTCTGGTCCTGGACCAACCTCACACTTGTTGCTACGCTTGAGCCCATTGATGCTGCCACTTGGCCAATCCATCTAGCTGAGGGTCTTCCTCTTTTTCTCTGACCTTTGATCTTACCAAACATGATATCCCTTCTGGGATATTACCAAACATGGGTCCCTCCTGACAATATGTCTGAAGTATGAGAGGCGAAGTGTGACCATCTGGCTTCCAAGGAGCAATCTGGCTATACTTCATCCAACACAGAGCTAATTTTTCTTTTGGCAGTCATGTTTTTTTCAATATTCTCTTCCAACACCATAACTGAAGTGTATCAATTCTTCTGTGGTCTTTCTTACACACTGTACACCTTTCACTTGCATATGAGGTTATTGAAAATACCATGGCCTAAGTCAGACATACCTTAGTCCTTAAACTGACATCTTTGCTCTTCAACACTTTAAAAAGGACTTGTACAACAGATTTTCCTAAGGCAGAACATAGTTTAAGTTTTTAAACTGCTGCTTCCATGAGTGTTGATGGTTGATCTGAGAAAAATGAACTCTATGACAACCTCACTGTTCTTTCAATTGATAAGAATATTGTTTATTGGTCGCATGGTGAGGATTTTTGTTGTTTTTTGTTTTGTTTTGTTTTTTACATTGGGATGTTATCCATACTGAATATGTGTTTGATCTTCATCAGTAAGTATTTTAAGTCCTCTTCACTTTCAGCAAGCAATGTTGTATCATCTGCATACTGCTGGTTGTCAATAAGACTTCCCCCAATCCTGATGCCATGTTTTTCTTCATATAACATAGAATCTAGGATTATTTGCTCAGCTAAAAGAATTATTTCAAACATTTCTAGTGTATTGGAATACATTCAC
>NW_006408638.1:9387327-9389242 GCF_000296735.1 Chrysochloris asiatica | reverse complement strand
AGTATTTCATTCTCTTGTGCATAAGGTTTCTTTGAGTCAGTACCCAAGCAACATCACATAAGAAGAACAAAAATAACTATTGCTTTACACAGATACACCAGTTACCAACAGAATCCATATATGAGACCTATATAAGTTTTCCATAAGATTTTTCCCTCAAACTCCATAGTTCTACTAATGGAATGAACACTATACCACTCATTTGAATTTACTTAGCCAAATGCTCTACATCAGAACAAGTGTTCAATTAATGATGAGACACTTAATATATGCTTTTCAATTCACACCTCCTCCCTTTTAGTAATTTGTCAAGGCATGCTGGGTTTCCTCCATGGGATTTTACATAACTGTCTTTTACTCTCTTCCCGACCCACCCTCTTCTACTTTAATCAATGCCACTATCATACCATCCTAAGGCTACTGCAATTATCTTCTAATTGAACTCCCTCCCTCAAGAGTTCTGATAATGAAATCCATTGCATAATGCACTGCCTGATTAATCTTCCCAAATGGGATTTTGTTCATGTCAGCCCTGCTTGAAAACCTTTACTGCAACACAACAAAATAAAATTCAGTTTCTTGAAGACACTATAATGTATGCAAATGTCCAAGGCAACAACAGTAAATACTACTACATATACAATTCTGCAAGCATGGTAATAGTAAACAATAATACTATTATGGATATATTGGTATACAAGCTAAGAAGGAGTGGGAAGCCATATGTATATATAGATGTGGCAGTTGATATTTCTACATATATATTTTTCACATGCTGCAAATGTATCTATGTATATAACAGAGCACTCAGGAGTCAGACATCTCTTAACCATAGCTAAACAATTCCCAGGACTAGAGACTTGTCTCAGGAAACATTTACATTACTTGGTACAACATAATCCATAAGCACAATGTTCTACATCCTACTTTGGTGAATAGTGACTACGATCAGAATAAGTTGTAAGCAACCATGTGATCTCTCCCATCCAGCAGATGAGTAAAGAAAGCTCAAAATGCATGGAAACAGTCCAAAGGACTAGTGGACCACATGAACCATTGAATATACTGTCTTGAGACCAGAGGAACTAGATGGTGTCTGACCACAGTCACTGACTGTTATGACTGTGATCACATTAGAAGGTACAGGGTAGAATGGGAGAAAAAGGTAGAACAAATTTTAAATTGATAAAAGAAGATGAGATATACTGGTGTGATAAAAGTGGTAGAATCCATGAGATAATAACCTTGAGATATGTTTCTAAATTAGAACTGGAGTCAATTCCAGAGATTACCTTTCAGTCACATAATACATGGCTATAAAGTGATCAGTAACAACATCAGAATATGCTCCACAGAAAAATGAACTATGTGATACTGAAATGGTAGCATTTGCTTAAAAACAAATTTAAGGCAACAGAAGGGGAGAAGAAAATTGAGCAAATGAAAATGGGAACTCAAGATGGAAACGAGGAGAATGCTGACATATTTTGGGGATTAAAACTAATGCCATGGAATAATCTGTATAAATTGCTAAGCAGGAAACTGCTTTGCTTTGTAGACTTTCACCTAAACCACAAGGAAAAATATATGTGAATTTTACTCCTTAAGTAAAAATGTAAGACCCTAACTTATGTCTTCTTTCATTCAAAAAATTTTGAGTGTCTACTACATGAACATCTAACAAGATGGTGAATCAGGTAGACGTGCAGTGAAGAGCTCTGTCAAAAACAATACAGAATATTGGACCAAGCAGGCTCAGAGGATGGTGCTAGAACTCTGAACCACATATTAAAGACTATTTAGAAGCATGGAAGACCGACAGCTAGGGGAATGTATAGCAGAATCAAGAAATCCATTGCTTTCTAATTCAAGACACTCAGCTGCTCCCAGAGCCAACATCTTGGGAGAGACCAAA
>NW_006408638.1:9383262-9384462 GCF_000296735.1 Chrysochloris asiatica | reverse complement strand
TTGGAGGAGAATATTGAAAGTGCCATGTGCTACCAAAAGAACCAACAGATATGTTTTGGAAGAAGTGTATCCAGAGTGCTCCTTGGAGGCCAAGATGGCCAAACTTCATCTCTCATACTTCGGACACATTGTTGGGAGGGAACAGTCACTGGAGAAGGGTATCATGTTTGGTAACGTGGAGGGTCAGAGAAAAAGAGGAAGACCCCCAACGAGATGGATTGGCCAAATGGCAGCATAGATGGACTCAAGTGTGGCAACAATAGTGAGGTTGTCCCAATTTTGGCAGTGTTTTTCTTTCTGCTGTGCATAAGGTCACTATGGGTCAGTACCGACTCAATGACACCTAACAACAACAACAACAACATCTACATGAAATTTGCCTTTTTTGGCACTAGACATATAGAATAAATAAGGAAGACAAAGATCCTACCCTCAGTGAAATAATATTTGAATAAATATTTGTTACTCAATCACAACCTCTATTTACTTGCCTCTGCACCAATGTTTAGACAATGCACATTTATGAAATGCCTTGAAACTCTTTCCAAACTCCCTTTATAGAACGACACTTGTGTTACAGTCTTATGATGCCTTCTGTTGAAAGAGAAATTTCATTTCTCATTTTCACATTCTATGGAGGACAGAGTGAGTCTTCTCCTCAGCAATAAATGATTTTGGCTATGCATGTCATTATTTTTCCATAGTCCATTACTGAGTTCGCGTCATAAGAGGAAGTATGATTTACCTGCTTAATTTATAATATGTAGCAAAGGAAATGAACATGTCTTAAAACTTTTTGAGTTTTCTCTCTTTGGCAACAGGCTGTTTTCAAGTAAAACTCCTGCTTCTCTCCTTCAATGTAACTAGTGTGGCCCTGAAGAGAATAAAGATCTATTTTTACTCACTTCTAAGTAAGGAACTCTGGTAGTGTAGTGGTTATGAACTGGGCTGCGAACCTTAAGGTCAGTAGTTCGAAACCACCAGCCGCTCTGCGGGAGAAAGAAAAATGAATCTTTCTGCTCCCGCAAAGATTTATAGCCTCGAAAATCCTGTATAGGGTCGCTATGGGTTGGAACCGACTTGACGGCACTTTACAACAACAAGTAAGTATTACTGAGTGGAGTCTTTGTGTAGTGCTGTGAGTTAATGTGCTGGATTGCAAGGTCTGTTTGAATCACAAGGTCACAGTTCAAGCTCACC
>NW_006408638.1:9375389-9382602 GCF_000296735.1 Chrysochloris asiatica | reverse complement strand
TCATATAAATAATATTGCATCTTGACATATTTTTTATCTCAACAGAATAAAAGAATTTCTTGCAAATACTATTTATAAATAATGATAAGATAATATAACATTAAGTTTTGAATGTTAAGTGCTATAGAAGCTTGGAGAAGGAAATACTTTTCCCGTAGTACACTGTCTGTTGTCTGTGAGTAATTAAAACAACTTTCACTACCGCCAATCCTGTGTACTTACCTCGTATGTGCAGCTTGATCAGAACAAATAGACATACCACTCTTGGAGATTATAGCACTGAATGAAATTTTCATCTCAGTTCTCTGGGATCCTGGTGTGGCACTGCAAGTTAATGCTCTGGTTTCCAAAGTCAGTTTGAACTGCAATATCGGTGATTCAAGCTCACCAGATGCTCCTCAGAAATCCTATACAGGGTTGCTATGAGTTGGAATCAACTCGATGGCACTAAACAACAACTCTGGTAGGTATTTGGGATCTGGAGTCATTAAAGCATCCTACATGTGCAGTGCATATGTGCTCTTATGCATTCTCTATCTGCTCATCATGCTATATTAGAGACATATGACTAGATAGGGCAATTAAATTGAGAACAGAAGTGACACATGACACTTCTGACACAAGGCAGTTTAAATTTGTATGCTTCTTCAATTCCTGCATTTTCCTGTCTTAAAGCTGAGTGTTAAAATAGAAACATCACAACTAGAGGATTATAGGTCTCTGATCACCAGATGGAGGAAAATTCTGGCCACCCACATTGGATAATATGTGACTGAGATATAAACATATTCTATGTTAAGCCACTGAGACTTTTTCATACAAATAATGTTAGTTAACCTAAAAATATATAAGCAAATGGATAAAAAGTGAAAGTATGACTAGGCCAAACCTGTCATCTAGTCATCTTCTGTTCGTAACTAGCAATAACATATAGGATTTAACTCAAGTGATAATCTTGCTGCTGTGTAAGTAACCCTTGCATAGGGCTAAGCAAATGCATGTGGTGCAAATGATATATAACTGAGCCAAACATGGTTTCTGTGTATGTGCCTAAGAATGTTTTCTTTTTCATAGCAACACAAGATTCATTAGCTACATTCTCACCCTCCACCCACCAACAAAACAAACAAAATTGAATACCAAACTCAAATTTATACATATTCAGTTATTCAAAAATCTCTTTAGGTAGCAATTTAGTGTCTGCCTGCTCTACATAAACGATGAAACTATACCAAAATTTCGCTAGCCACAGATGACACTGAAGTTATAAGGATCCCCAAGTTTTTGTTGTTCTCTGACCTGGACACTCCCCATATTGCTACAAAAAGGCATTGGCTGCACGTATGTAACCCCCTTTACTTATGCCCCACCTGTTTTCTTACACTATCCCCTCCTTGTTAGTTCCCCACATAGCTTGCTTCTGGAAGTGGGGACCACTAACCTAAGTGTGGCTTTCAATATGTCAATACCAATAAAAACCTCCTCTGCACTGCTTCCATCTCATGTCTTCTTCCTTTGTTGTTGTTAGGTGGCATCAAGTAAGTACCAATTCATAGCAACTGTATGCACAATAGAGCGAAACACTGCCTGGTTGTGTATGAACCATAAAATCATTGCTATGCCTGAGCCAATTGCTGCTGCCAATGTGCTAATCCATCTCGTTGGGGATCTTCCTATTTTTCTCTGACCCTCCACTTTTACCAAACATGATATCCTCCGGGGATTGGTACCTCCTGACAGTATGTCTGAAGCATGAGAGACAAAGTGTAGTCATCTTAGAATTTCAAGGAGCATTCTGGCTGTATCTCTTCCAACACAGATCTGTTTGTTCTTTTGGCAGTCCATGATAATTTTACTATTCTCCAATACTATAATTCAAATGTATTGAATCTTCTATGGTCTTCCATATTCACTGTCCAGATTTCACATACCTGTGACGTTATTGAAAATACTATTGCTTGGGTTAGGTGCACCTCAGTCCTAAAACTGACACCTTTGCTCTTCAACACTTTAAAGTGGCCTTTTGAGGCAGATTTTGCCTAATATAATGTGTCGTTTGATATCTTGACTGCTGTTTCAATAAATATTGATGGTTGATCCAAACAAAAATGAAGTCTTTAACAGCTTTAATCTTTTCTCCATATTTATGGATGTTGTTTATTTATCCAGTGTTGAGGATTTTTGTTTTCTTTACATTAAGGAGATACCCACACCAAAGGCTGTGGTCTTTGTTCTTCATCAGCAAGTATTTTAAATCTGTTCTCTTTCAACATAAAAGGTTGTATCATTTGCATATCACAGGTCGTTAATGAGTCTTCCTCCAATACTGATGTCATGTTTTTCTTTATATATTTCAGCTTCTCAGATTATTTGCTCAGCATACAGACTGAATAAATAAGACAAAATAATATAACCTTGGTACACATCTTTCCTTATTGTAAACCATTTGGTGTTCCCTTGTTCTGTTTGAACAACTGCCTCTTGGTCTGTATATAGGTTCCTCATGAGCATAGTTAAGTGTTCCATAATACTCATTATCTGCAATTTTGTCTATATCTTGTCATGATCCACTCAATTGAAAGTTTTTGTGTAGTCAATAAAGCACAGGTAAACACTTCTCTGCTTTCAGGCAAGATCCATCTGACATTAGCAATGATATCCCTTCCTCCACATCCTCTACCAAAACTGACTTGAACCTCTTGAATATCTGTCAATGTATGGTTGCAGATGTTTTTCTATTATCTTTATCAACATTTAACTTGCGTGCAACATTAATGATATCTGATGATTTCCACATTCCTTTGGGTCTCCTCTCTTTAGAATGGGTACACATATGGATCTCTTCCAATCAGTTGGCCAGGTATTGTCTTCCAAATTTCTTGGCAGAGTTGAATAAGTACCTCCAGTGGTCCATCAGTTTGTTGAAAGATTTAAATTTGTATTCCATCAATTCCCAGTACCATGTTCTTTTCCCATTGCCTTCAATGCACTTTGGAATTCTTCTTTCAGTACAATTGGCTCTTGATCATATCCTAGCACAGGAAATAGTTGCAACATTGGAATCATTCACTCATTTATGCCATGGAATTTGGAGGAGAAGTAGCTAGCCAACCAATTGGAAGAGTATTTGTACCCAACCGAAAGAGAGGCAACTCACAGGAATGTGAAAATCATCTAACAACATCATTAATTTCAAATGCAAGTAAAATTTTGTTGAAAATAACTCAAAATGAGCTGTAATAGTGCATTGACAGGGAACTGCCAGAAATTCAAGCCAGGTTCAGAATAGAACAGGGAATAAGGAATATCATTAGTGACAAATGAATCTTGGTTGAAAATACAGATAACAGGAAAATGTTTAATTGTGCTTTATTCCCTATGCAAAGGTTTTTGATTGTGTGTATCATAATAAGCTATGAATAACATTGTGGAGAATGGGTATTCCAGAACACTTGATTGTGCTTATGAGAAACTATAGACCAAGAGGCAGTGGTTAGAAAAGAACAAGGGACACTGAATGATTTCAAATCAGGAAAGGTGTATACCAGAGCTGTATTCTTTCACCAAACTTACTCAATCTGTATGCTGAGCAAAAAATCTGAGAAACTAGATTATGTGAAGCAGAACATGGCATAAGGATAGGCAAAAGACTCATTTAAAACCTACAATATGCAGATGATACAACCTTGCTTATGCAAAGCAAAGAGGACTTAAAATTCTTAATTATGAAGATCCAAGACTATAGTCTTCTGTATGGATTGCACATTAATGCAAAATAATAATAATAATAAATAAATAAACCCTCACAACTGGACCAATAAATAACCTCATGATAAATGGAGAAAAGATTGAAGTTGACAAAGACTTAATTTCGCTTGGATCCACTATCAACACTTAAAGAAACAGCAGTCATGAAATCAAATAACATATTGCACTAAGCAAACCTGCACAAGACTTCTTTAAAATTTCAAGAGTAAAGGTATCAGTTTGAAGACTAAGGTATGCCTGACCCAAGCCGTAGTATTGTCACTGCTCATATGTATGTAAACATAGGACAATGAATAAGGAAAACAGTAGATGAATTGATGCATTTGATATATGGTGTTGGAATAGAATATTGAAAGTACCATGGACTTCCAGAAGAACAAATAAATTTATTTTGGATGAAATACATCCAGAATGCTCCTTAGAAACCAGGATAGTGAGAATTCCTCTATCATATTTGGAACATAATATCAGGAGGGACAAGTCATTGGAGAAGGACATCATGCTTTTTTTAAGTAGAGGGTCAGTGTAAAAGAGAAAGATACCTAATGAGATGGATTTACACTTTGGCAGCAGTAATGGGCTCAAGCATAACAGATACCATGAGGATGGTATATGAACGAGCAGTGTTTCTTTCTAGTGTGCAAAATTTCTCTATGAGTCAGAATCAAATCGAAGGTACCTAACAACAACTAGAACAACTTTGAAGCCCTTGTAGCACAGTGGGTTAAGAATTGGGCTACTAACCAGAAGACTGGTGATTTGAACCACCAGCCAGAACATGGCAGAAAGATGAGGCAGTCTATTACAAAAAGATTACAGCCTCAGACATCTTACAGGGCAGTTCAGCTCTATAAGTCAGGATCAAGTCAAGGGCAGTGTGTTTGGTTGGGCTTGCATATGGTTTCTATTGAGGACTGAAAAGAGACCCATTATTTACATGAGATTTGAGACCTGGATTTTGAAAGGATTAGGATTTGAACTTTTTATTATTAATATTTTTTTAAATATGCAAGTACAGGTTTTGAAACAGTTAATTGTATACAAAATAAGTTTGAATTCTTATTTATAAACTACAGAAGATTCTTAAATTTTTTTTCCAGAAAAAGTGATTATAAAAATATGTATGTGTCTCAAAAAATTGTTTAAAGACCTAAAGAAAGGGAATCCTAGCTATGCTTGAGGTACCAACAGAAGCCATACTGTAGAAATAGTCTATAAGGAAACTACCATCATTCTGTGTTTGCAAAGTTACCTTTTGGGGAAAAAAAAGTAAGTCAGCATAGCTGATATATTGCTCTATCTTACATGGGAGCTAGTTCTTCTGAAAAAAGTTGCCTAAAGTCATTGCTGCCTCCAAATCTGAGAGCCTTTACCAGCTTTTTAACCAGAAACTTGTTTATAAGTGGTGTTTGTTTTGTTAGCTGCTGTGGAAGCTACCAACTCATGGAGACCAGGTGTACAACTGATTGAAATGCTGCCAAGTCCTGCATCATTCCCATAAAAGGTTGTTCAAGCCTCTATGATCCATAGGGTTTCATTGGCTGATTTTCTAAAGTAGATTACCAGGCCTTTCTTCCTATTTTAAAACCCTCAGTTTTCTCACTTCTGAATACAAATTTTACAAAAGTGAGCCTGATAGATTGATCCTAGGTCAAATGTCTATGCATAGCTGCTGCATGAGAGTCTGGAAAAGCAAGTGTCCGACTTTGCAGGGGGATGTGATATTTATATGTAGGAAAATCCGCAAACATCAGTAGAATGTTCAAAAGGGCCTTAGAATGAATCTTAGAAGTTGCCCACTCTATGTTCTTAGGTGCTATTGAGTCATTTCCAAATAATAGCAACCTAAGGGTGTACAAAAGAATGAAACACTGCCCTGTCCTGAACTATCTTCACATTCATTGCTATGTTTGAGCCCACTGCTACATCCACTGTATTAATTCATCTCATGGAGGGTCTTCCTTTGATTCCTGACACTCTGCTTTTGCAAATATGATGTCTATTTCCAGGGGCGGGCCACCACTGATAACATGACCAAAGTGAAGTCTCCACATCCTTCCTTTATGGATCACTCTGGCTACACTTCTAAACAAAAACAGATTTGTTTATTCTTTTGGCAGTACATGGTATATTCAAAAATCTTCACTGACACCATAATTTAAACCAATTATTTTCTGGTATTCATTACTCATTTTCCAGATTTTGCATACATATGAGACAACTAAAAATACTATGGCTTGGGCCAGATGCACTTTAGTCTTTAAAATGACATCTTTGCTCTTTAGCAATTTAAAGAGGTATATTGCAGCAGATTTGCCCAATGTAATGCATTATTTGATTTCTACTGCTTCCTTTGATGTTGATTGTGAATCGATGCACAACGTCAATATTTTCTCTATCATGATGCTGGACAGCTTAAAGAAAGCCAATATATCAATATTATGAGAATTTTTAAAATAAAGTATCAAGTTTAAAGAGGCAAAAGAAATTTGTTGATAATTAATTTTAGCTAGATAAATAAATTACTCTAATTATTTTAGCTTTGTAGAGATTCATGGGGAGTCGTGGTGTGGCCTTGTGGGTTAATGTTCTGAACTGCAAAGTCAGTTTGAACCCAAAGTCGGCAGTTCAAGCTCACCAGTCACTTCTTGGAACCCCTATACAGAGTCGCAATGGGTCAGAACCAACTCAACAACACTTAACAACAACAACAAAGATTCGTTATAGTATTATGTTGATCTCTGTTCTCTATTATTGTTGTCTAATCCCACTGAGGCAAAACCACTGTGAAGTGTATGAGGGTTGTTATAGACTTTAGAGATGTCTACTCAGGCACATAGAGAGTAGAATGTCCTCTGGAGATTTGTGAAAATTAAATAGAACATATTACCTGTCTGATTTTATTTAGACATTTTAGAGATAGAAGTTACAGTGTAGGAGAACAATAGTTTGAGTTTTCAAAACCATTTGCATAATGGCAGTGCTATAATTTTATTTTAAAAAATATGCCCAATTTTTATGACATTATATGTGTAGGTTTTAAAACAATTTTCTTCCTTATGCATAAGATACTTTCATGACTGTTTAGAAAACTCTTCTTCAAATCACAAAGTACTTAATGAACAAAACTAAGCATTGTCTAAGAATAAGAGGAACAATTTAAGTTTTCTTTTTACCTTTTTGCATGTATTTTCTAGCAAATATAGTTTCTCAATTCTATTCAGCCCACAGCAAAAACAAAAAACAAAGCAAAACAACTGTTCTTTCATTGAAGGTTAGAGAAGCCACCCCTTAAGACAAATATTGTCCTAAATTTAAATTCACCAGTGACCTGTTTAATTGCATGAGATGCATTTATTGTAGTAATTACCCATCTGGTAGAGTAGTGGTTACTAATCAGGCTGCGAACCTCAAGGTCAGCAGTTCGAAACTACCAGCTGTTCCG